>NC_053023.1:47654312-47761217 GCF_003073215.2 Triticum urartu
AATGGGCTTCCTCAAATGCCCTAGGTCTTCATGAGCAAGCAAGTTGGATACACACCCACTTAGTTTCTTTTGTTGAGCTTTCATATATTTATAGATCTAGTGCATCCGTTGCATGGCAATCCCTACTCCTTGCATTAATATCAATCGATGGGCATCTCCATAGCTCATTGATTAGCCTCGTTGATGTGAGACTTTCTCCCTTTTTGTCTTCTCCACATAACCCCCATCATTATATTCTATTCCACCCATAGTGTTATATCCATGGCTCACGCTCATATATTGCGTGAAGGTAGAAAAAGTTTGAGATTAATAAAGTATGAAAAAATTGCTTGGCTTGTCATCGGGGTTGTGCATGATGAGGGCATTCTTGTGTGACGAAAATGGAGCATGACTAAACTATATGATTTTGTAGGGATGAACTTTCTTTGGCTATGTTATTTTGAGAGGACATAACTGCTTAGTTAGTATGCTTGAAGTATTATTATTTTTATGTAAATATTGAACTTTTATCTTGAATCTTTTGGATATGAATATTCATACCACAATTAATAAGAATTACATTGAAAATATGCCAAGTAGCATTCCACATCAAAAATTCTGTTTTTATCATTTACCTACTCGAGGACGAGCAGGAATTAAGCTTGGGGATGCTTAATACCTCTCCAACGTATCTATAATTTTTGATTGACAACCCCTTATCGCGTTGGTTGCGAGGATTTATTTGTTTTGTGCAGGTACGAGGGACTCGCGCGTAGCCTCCTACTGGATTGATACCTTGATTCTCAAAACTGATGGAAATACTTACGCTACTCTGTTGCATCATCCCTTCCTCTTTGGGGAAAAACCAACGCAGTGCTCAAGAGGTAGCAAGAAGGATTTCTGGCGCCGTTGGCGGGGAGTCTACGCAAAAGTCAATATACCAAGTACCCATCACAATCCCTATCTCCCGCATTACATTATTTGCCATTTTCCTCTCGTTTTCCTCTCCCCCACTTCACCCTTGCCGTTTTATTCGCCCTCTCTCTCTCTCTCTCTATTTTCCCTCTCTTTCTCTATTTGCCTCTTTTTGCCCGCTTGCTTTTTGTTTGCTTGTGTGTTAATTTTCTTGCTTGTCACGATGGCTCAAGATAATACTAAATTGTGTGACTTTACCAATACCAACAACAATGATTTTATTAGCACTCCGATTGCTCCTCTTACCGATGCTGAATCTTGTGAAATTAATACTGCTTTGTTGAATCTTGTCATGAAAGATCCGTTTTGCGGCCTTCCTAGTGAAGATGCCGCTACCCATCTAAATAGCTTCATTGATTTGTGTGATATGCAAAAGAAGAAAGATGTGGATAATGATATTGTTAAATTGAAGCTATTTCCTTTTTCGCTTAGAGATCGTGCTAAAGCTTGGTTCTTGTCTTTGCCTAAAAATAGTATTGATTCATGGAATAAGTGCAAAGATGCTTTTATCTCTAAGTATTTTCCTCCCGCTAAGATCTGAAGGAAATATGCCCTAGAGGCAATAATAAAGTTATTATTTATTTCCTTATATCATGATAAATGTTTATTATTCATGCTAGAATTGTATTAACCGGAAACATAATACATGTGTGAATACATAGACAAACTTAGTGTCACTAGTATGCCTCTACTTGACTAGCTCGTTAATCAAAGATGGTTATGTTTCCTAACCATGAACAAGGTGTTGTTATTTGATTAACGAGGTCACATCATTAGTTGAATGATCTGATTGACATGACCCATTTCATTAGCTTAGCACTCGATCGTTTAGTATGTTGCTATTGCTTTCTTCATGACTTATACATGTTCCTATGACTATGAGATTATGCAACTCCCGTTTACCGGAGGAACACTTTGTGTGGTACCAAACGTCACAACGTTACTGGGTGATTATAAAGGAGCTCTACAGGTGTCTCCAAAGGTAGATGTTGGGTTGGCGTATTTTGAGATTAGGATTTGTCACTCCGATTGTCGGAGAGGTATCTCTGGGCCCTCTCGGTAATGCACATCACATAAGCTACGCCCGGTCCTTGCGAAGGTGAAAACGGAGTCTATTTGACAAACTATCGTTGTGGTTTTGATGCGTAGGTGAGATTGGTTCTTACTTAAGCCCGTAGCAACCACGTAAAACTTGCAACAACAAAGTAGAGGACGTCTAACTTGTTTTTGCAGGGCATGTTGTGATGTGATATGGTCAAGGCATGATGATGAATTTTATTGTATGAGATGATCATGTTTTGTAACCGAGTTATCGGCAACTGGCAGGAGCCATATGGTTGTCGCTTTATTGTATGCAATGCAATCGCAATGTAATGCTTTACTTTATCACTAAGCGGTAGCGATAGTCATGGAAGCATAAGATTGGCGAGACGACAACGATGCTACGATGGAGATCAAGGTGTCGCGCCGGTGATGATGGTGATCATGACGGTGCTCAGGAGATGGAGATCACAAGCACAAGATAATGATGGCCATATCATATCACTTATATTGATTGCATGTGATGTTTATCCTTTTATGCATCTTATCTTGCTTTGATTGACGGTAGCATTATAAGATGATCTCTCACTAAATTATGAAGAAGTGTTCTCCCTGAGTATGCACCGTTGCCAAAGTTCGTCGTGCCCAGACACCACGTGATGATTGGGTGTGATAAGCTCTACGTCCATCTACAACGGGTGCAAGCCAGTTTTGCACACACAGAATACTCAGGTTAAACTTGACAAGCCTAGCATATGCAGATATGGCCTCGGAACACAGAGACCGAAAGGTCGAGCGTGAATCATATAGTAGATATGATCAACATAACGATGTTCACCATTGAAAACTACTCCATCTCACGTGATGATCGGTTATGGTTTAGTTGATTTGGATCACGTAATCACTTAGAGGATTAGAGGGATGTCTATCTAAGTGGGAGTTCTTAAGTAATTTGATTAATTGAACTTAAACTTATCATGAACTTAGTACCTGATAGTATCTTGCTTGTTTATGTTGATTGTAGATAGATGGCTCGTGCTGTTGTTCCGTTGAATTTTAATGCGTTCCTTGAGAAAGCAAAGTTGAAAGATGATGGTAGCAATTACACGGACTGGGTCCGTAACTTGAGGATTATCCTCATTGCTGCTCAGAAGAATTACGTCCTGGAAGCACCGCTGGGTGCCAGGCCTGCTACTGGAGCAACACCAGATGTTATGAACGTATGGCAGAGCAAAGCTGATGACTACTCGATAGTTCAGTGTGCCATGCTTTACGGCTTAGAATCGGGACTTCAACGACGTTTTGAACGTCATGGAGCATATGAGATGTTCCAGGAGTTGAAGTTAATATTTCAAGCAAATGCCCGGATTGAGAGATATGAAGTCTCCAATAAGTTCTATAGCTGCAAGATGGAGGAGAACAGTTCTGTCAGTGAGCATATACTCAAAATGTCTGGGTATAATAATCACTTGATTCAGATGGGAGTTAATCTTCCAGATGATTGCGTCATTGACAGAATTCTCCAATCACTGCCACCAAGCTACAAGAGCTTCGTGGTGAACTATAATATGCAAGGGATGAACAAGACTATTCCCGAGCTCTTCGCAATGCTGAAAGCTGCGGATGTAGAAATCAAGAAGGAGCATCAAGTGTTGATGGTTAACAAGACCACTAGTTTCAAGAAAAAGGGCAAAGGGAAGAAGAAGGGGAACTTCAAGAAGAACGGCAAGCTAGTTGCTGCTCAGGAGAAGAAACCCAAGTCTGGACCTAAGCCTGAAACTGAGTGCTTCTACTGCAAGCAGACTGGTCACTGGAAGCGGAACTGCCCCAAGTATTTGGCGGATAAGAAGGATGGCAAGGTGAACAAAGGTATATGTGATATACATGTTATTGATGTGTACCTTACTAGAGCTCGCAGTAGCACCTGGGTATTTGATACTGGTTCTGTTGCTAATATTTGCAACTCGAAACAGGGACTACGGATTAAGCGAACACTGGCGAAGGACGAGGTGACGATGCGCGTGGGAAACGGTTCCAAAGTCGATGTGATTGCGGTCGGCACGCTACCTCTACATCTACCTTCGGGATTAATATTAGACCTAAATAATTGTTATTTGGTGCCAGCGTTGAGCATGAACATTATATCTGGATCTTGTTTGATGCGAGTCGGTTATTCATTTAAATCAGAGAATAATGGTTGTTCTATTTATATGAGTAATATCTTTTATGGTCATGCACCTTTGAGGAGTGGTCTATTTTTGATGAATCTCGGTAGTAGTAACACACATATTCATAATGTTGAAGCCAAAAGATGCAGAGTTAATGATGACAGTGCAACTTATTTGTGGCACTGCCGTTTAGGTCATATCGGTATAAAGCGCATGAAGAAACTCCATACTGATGGACTTTTGGAACCACTTGATTATGAATCACTTGGTACTTGCAAACCGTGCCTCTTGGGCAAGATGACTAAAACACCATTCTCCGGTACTATGGAGAGAGCAATAGATTTGTTGGAGATCATACATACAGATGTATGTGGTCCGATGAATATTGAAGCTCGTGGCGGATATCATTATTTTCTCACCTTCACAGATGACTTAAGCAGATATGGGTATATCTACTTAATGAAACATAAGTCTGAAACATTTGAAAAGTTCAAAGAATTTTAGAGTGAAGTTGAAAATCATCGTAACAAGAAAATAAAGTTTCTACGATCTGATCGTGGAGGAGAATATTTGAGTTACGAGTTTGGTGTACATTTGAAAAATTATGGAATAGTTTCGCAACTCACGCCACCCGGAACACCACAGCGTAATGGTGTTTCCGAACGTCGTAATCGTACTTTACTAGATATGGTGCGATCTATGATGTCTCTTACTGATTTACCGCTATCGTTTTGGGGTTATGCTTTAGAGACGGCCGCATTCACGTTAAATAGGGCACCATCAAAATCCGTTACGACGCCTTATGAACTGTGGTTTGGCAAGAAACCAAAGTTGTTGTTTCTTAAAGTTTGGGGCTGCGATGCTTATGTGAAAAAGCTTCAACCTGATAAGCTCGAACCCAAATCGGAGAAATGTGTCTTCATAGGATACCCAAAGGAGACTGTTGGGTACACCTTCTATCACAGATCCGAAGGCAAGACATTCTTTGCTAAGAATGGATCCTTTCTAGAGAAGGAGTTTCTCTCAAAAGAAGTGAGTGGGAGGAAAGTAGAACTTGACGAGGTAACTGTACCTGCTCCCTTATTGGAAAATAGTACATCAAAGAAAACTGTTTCTGCGACACCTATACCAATTAGTGAGGAAGTTAATGATGATGATCATGAAACTTCAGGACAAGATACTACTGAACCTCGTAGATCAACCAGAGCAAGATCCGCACCAGAGTGGTACGGTAATCCTGTTCTGGAAATCATGCTGCTAGATCATGATGAACCTACGAACTATGAAGAAGCGATGGTGAGCCCAGATTCCGCAAAGTGGCTTGAAGCCATGAAATCTGAGATGGGATCCATGTATGAGAACAAAGTATGGACTTTGGTTGACTTGCCCGATGATCGGCAAGCAATTGAGAATAAATGGATCTTCAAGAAGAAGACTGACGCTGATGGTAATGTTACTGTCTACAAAGCTCGACTTGTCGCAAAAGGTTTTCGACAAGTTCAAGGGGTTGACTACGATGAGACCTTCTCACCCGTAGCGATGCTTAAGTCTGTCCGAATCATGTTAGCAATTGCCGCATTTTATGATTATGAAATTTGGCAGATGGATGTCAAAACTGCATTCCTGAATGGATTTCTGGAAGAAGAGTTGTATATGATGCAACCAGGAGGTTTTGTCAATCCAAAGGGAGCTAACAAAGTGTGCAAGCTCCAGTGATCCATTTATGGACTGGTGCAAGCTTCTCGGAGTTGGAATAAACGCTTTGATAGTGTGATCAAAGCATTTGGTTTTATACAGACTTTTGGAGAAGCCTGTATTTACAAGAAAGTGAGTGGGAGCTCTGTAGCATTTCTGATATTGTGGATGACATATTACTAATTGGAAATGATATAGAATTTCTGGATAGCATAAAGGGATACTTGAATAAAAGTTTTTCAATGAAAGACCTCGGTGAAGCTGCTTACATATTAGGCATTAAGATCTATAGAGATAGATCAAGACGCTTAATTGGACTTTCACAAAGCACATACCTTGACAAAGTTTTGAAGAAGTTCAAAATGGATCAAGCAAAGAAAGGGTTCTTGCCTGTGTTACAAGGTGTGAAGTTGAGTAAGACTCAATGCCCGACCACTGCAGAAGATAGAGAGAAAATGAAAGATGTTCCCTATGCTTCAGCCATAGGCTCTATCATGTATGCAATGCTGTGTACCAGACCTGATGTGTGCCTTGCTATAAGTTTAGCAGGGAGGTACCAAAGTAATCCAGGAGTGGATCACTGGACAGCGGTCAAGAACATCCTGAAATACCTGAAAAGGACTAAGGATATGTTTCTCGTATATGGAGGTGACAAAGAGCTCATCGTAAAAGGTTACGTTGATGCGAGCTTTGACACTGATCCGGACGATTCTAAATCGCAAACCGGATACGTGTTTACATTAAACGGTGGAGCTGTCAGTTGGTGCAGTTCTAAACAAAGCGTCGTAGCGGGATCTACATGTGAAGCGGAGTACATAGCTGCTTCGGAAGCAGCGAACGAAGGAGTCTGGATGAAGGAGTTCATATCCGATCTAGGTGTCATACCTAGTGCATCGGGTCCAATGAAAATCTTTTGTGACAATACTGGTGCAATTGCTTTGGCCAAGGAATCCAGATTTCACAAGAGGACCAAGCACATCAAGAGACGCTTCAATTCCATCCGGGATCTAGTCCAGGTGGGAGACATAGAGATTTGCAAGATACATATGGATCTGAATGTTGCAGACCCGTTGACTAAGCCTCTTCCACGAGCAAAACATGATCAGCACCAAGGCTCCATGGGTGTTAGAATCATTACTATGTAATCTAGATTATTGACTCTAGTGCGAGTGGGAGACTGAAGGAAATATGCCCTAGAGGCAATAATAAAGTTATTATTTATTTCCTTATATCATGATAAATGTTTATTATTCATGCTAGAATTGTATTAACCGGAAACATAATACATGTGTGAATACATAGACAAACTTAGTGTCACTAGTATGCCTCTACTTGACTAGCTCGTTAATCAAAGATGGTTATGTTTCCTAACCATGAACAAGGTGTTGTTATTTGATTAACGAGGTCACATCATTAGTTGAATGATCTGATTGACATGACCCATTTCATTAGCTTAGCACCCGATCGTTTAGTATGTTGCTATTTCTTTCTTCATGACTTATACATGTTCCTATGACTATGAGATTATGCAACTCCCGTTTACCGGAGGAACACTTTGTGTGGTACCAAACGTCACAATGTTACTGGGTGATTATAAAGGAGCTCTACAGGTGTCTCCAAAGGTAGATGTTGGGTTGGCGTATTTCGAGATTAGGATTTGTCACTCCGATTGTCGGAGAGGTATCTCTGGGCCCTCTCGGTAATGCACATCACATAATCCTTGCAAGCATTGCAACTAATGAGTTAGTTGCGAGATGATGTATTATGGAACGAGTAAAGAGACTTGCCGGTAACGAGATTGAACTAGGTATTGGATACCGACGATCGAATCTCGGGCAAGTAACATACCGATGACAAAGGGGACAACGTATGTTGTTATGCGGTTTGACCGATAAAGATCTTCGTAGAATATGTAGGAGCCAATATGGGCATCCAGGTCCCACTATTGGTTATTGACCGGAGACGTGTCTCGGTCATGTCTACATTGTTCTCGAACCGTAGGGTCCGCACGCTTAACGTTACGATGACAGTTATTATGAGTTTATGCATTTTGATGTACCAAAGTTAGTTCGGAGTCCCGGATGTGATCACGGACATGACGAAGAGTCTCGAAATGTTCGAGACATAAAGATTGATATATTGGAAGCCTATGTTTGGATATCGGAAGTGTTCCGAGTGAAATCGGTATTTTACCGGAGTACCGGGAGGTTACCGGAACCCCCCCGGGAGCTGTATGGGCCTTAATGGGCTTTAGTGGAAAGGAGAAAGGGGCAGCCCAAGGTGGCCGCGCGCCTCCCCCCTCCCCTAGTCCTATTAGGACTAGGAGAGGTGGCCGGCCCCCCTCTCTCTCTTTCCCCCCTCAAGAAGTCCTATTCCAACTAGGATTGGGGGGGGGGGATCCTACTCCTAGAGGGAGTAGGACTCTCCTGGCGCGCCCCCCTTGGCCGGCCAGACCCTCCCCTTGGATCCTTTATATACGGAGGCAGGGGACACCCCTAGACACACAAGTTGATCATTGAGATCGTTCCTTAGCCGTGTGCGGTGCCCCCTGCCACCATATTCCACCTCGATTATATTGTAGCAGTGCTTAGGCGAAGCCCTGCGATGGTAGAACATCAAGATCGTCACCACGCCATCGTGCTGACGGAACTCCTCCCCGACGCTTTGCTGGATCGGAGCCCGGGGATCGTCATCGAGCTGTACGTGTGCTAAGAACTCGGAGGTGCCGGAGTAACGGTGCTTGGATCGGTCGGATCGGGAAGACGTACGACTACTTCCTCTACGTTGCGTCAACGCTTCCGCAGTCGGTCTGCGTGGGTACGTAGACAACACTATCCCCTCTCATTGCTATGCATCACCATGATCTTGCGTGTGCGTAGGAATTTTTTTGAAATTACTGCGTTCCCCAACAAGATCATCTCCCTTAGAAACGATATTATGAATTTTAAGCAACCTGACCATGAACATGTTGCACAAGCTTGGGAGAGGATGAATTAATGATACATAATTGCCCTACTCATGGTTTGAATTTGTGGATGATTATACAAATTTCTTATGCCGGATTGAATTTTGCTTCTAGAAATCTTTTAGATTCGGCCGCGGGAGGCACTTTTATGGAAATCCCATTAGGAGAAGCTACTAAACTCCTAGATAATATTATGGTTAATTATTCTCAATGGCATACTGAAAGATCCACTAATAAAAAGGTGCATGCGATAGAACAAATTAATGTCTTGAGTGGAAAGATGGATGAACTTATGAAATTATTTGCTAGTAAAAGTGTTTCTTCTGATCCTAATGATATGCCCTTGTCTACTTTGATTTAGAATAATAATGAATCTATGGATGTGAATTTTGTTGGTAGGAACAATTTTGGTAACAACGCGTATAGAGGAAATTTTAATCCTAGGCCTTACCCTAGTAATCCCTCTAATAATTATGGTAATTCCTACAACAATTCTTATGGAAATTATAATAATATGCCCTCTGATTTTGAATCTAATATTAAAGAATTTATTACTTCGCAAAAGAATTTTAGTGCTTTGATTGAAGAAAAATTTGCTTAAGATTGATGAGTTGGCTAGGAACATTGATAGAATTTCTCTTGATGTTGATTCTTTGAAACTTAGATCTATTCCACCTAAGCATGATATCAATGAGTCTCTCAAGGCCATGAGAATTTCCATTGATGAGTGCAAAGAAAGAACCGCTAGGATGCGTGCTAAGAAAGATGCCTTTATAAGAGCGTGTTCTTATAGTTCCTATGAAAATAAAGATGAAGATCTAAAAGTTATTGATGTGTCCCCTATTAAATCTTTGTTTTGCAATATGAATCTTAATAATGATGGGACTGATTATGATCCACCTTTACCTAGAAGACGTTCCAAGAATTCAGAGTTTTTAGATCTTGATGCTAAAATTGATGAAAGTGGGATCGAAGAAATTAAAACCCTAGATGTTGCTAAACCCACTATTTTGGATTTCAAGGAATTTAATTATGAAAATTGCTATTTGATTGATTGTATTTCTTTTTTGCAATCCATGCTAAATTCTCCTCATGCTTATAGTCAAAATAAGGTGTTCACTAAACATTTCGTTGATGCCTTGATGCAATCTTATGAAGAAAAACTTGAATTGGAAGTTTCTATCCCTAGAAAACTTTATGATGAGTGGGAAACAACTATTAAAATTAGAATTAAAGATCATGAATGCTATGCTTTGTGTGATTTGGATGCTAGTTTTTCCACGATTCCAAAGACTTTGTGTGATTTGTTAGGTTTCCGTGATTTTGATGATTGCTCTCTAAACTTGCACCTTGCGGATTCCACTATTAAGAAACCTATGGGAAGAATTAATGATGTTATTATTGTTGCAAATAGGAATTATGTGCCCATATATTTTATTGTTCTTGACATAGATTGCAATCCTTCATGTCCTATTATTCTTGGTAGACCTTTCCTTAGAACGATTGGTGCAATTATTGATATGAAGGAAGGAAATATTAGATTCCAATTTCCATTAAGGAAAGGCATGGAACACTTTCCTAGAAATAAAATTAAATTACCTTATGAATCTATTATGAGAGCCACTTATGGATTGCCTATCAAAGATGGCAATACCTAGATCTATCCTTGCTTTTTATGCCTAGCTAGGGGCGTTAAACGATAGCGCTTGTTGTGAGGCAACCCAATTTTATTTTTATTACTTGATTTTTGCTCCTGTTTAGTAATAAATAATTTATCTAGCCTCTGTTTAGGTTGTGTTTTTGTGTGTAATTAGTGTTTTTGCCAACTAGAACCGTTGGGAAGACTTGGGGAAAGTCTTGATATCTTGCTGTAAAAAACAGAAACTTTAGCGCTCACGAGAACTGCTGCCATTTTTATTTGGGAAGTGCTATTTAGTTAATTCCTTTTGAAGATGATTAATAGATAAATTACTAACGTCCATCAATTTATTTTAGAATTTTTGGGGTTCCAGATCTTGCGCTAGCTACAGATTACTACAGACTGTTCTGTTTTTTGACAGATTCTGTTTTTCGTTTATTGTTTGCTTACTTTGATGATTCTATGGCTAGTAAAATAGTTTATAAAACATAGGTAAGTTGGAATACATTAGGTTTAGCACCAATATAAATAAATAATGAGTTCATTACAGTACCTTGAAGTGGTCTTTTGTTTTCTTTCGCTAACGGAGCTCACGAGATTTTCTTCTTTAAGTTTTGTGTTGTGAAGTTTTCAAGTTTTGGGTAAAGATTTGATGGATTATGGAACAAGGAGTGGCAAGAGCCTAAGCTTGGGGTTTCCCAAGGCACCCCCAAGATAATATAAGGACACCTAAATGCTAAAGCTTGGGGATGCCCCGGAAGGCATCCCCTCTTTTCGTCTACTTCTATCGGTAACTTTACTTGGAGCTATATTTTTATTCACCACATGATATGTGTTTTGCTTGGAGCGTCTTGTATTATTTGAGTCTTTATTTGTTATTTTACCACAATAATCCTTGCTGTACACACCTTTTGAGAGAGCCATACATGATTTGCAATTTGTTAGAATACTCTATGTGCTTCGCTTATATCATTTGAGTTATATAGTTTTGCTCTAGTACTTCACTTATATCTTTCAGAGCACGGTGGTGGATTTGTTTTATAGAAACTATTGATCTCTCATGCTTCACTTAGATTATTTTGACAGTCTTAAATAGCATGGTAATTTTCTTAAATAATCCTAATATGCCAGGTATTCAAGATTAGTAAAAAAATTCCTAGGAGTGTTTTGAATACTAAGAGATGTTTGATGCTTGATGATTGTTTTGAGATATGGAGGTAATAACATCAAAGTCATGCTAGTTGAGTAGTTGTGAATTTGAGAAGTGCTTGTGTTCAAGTTTGCAAGTCCTGTAGCATGCACGTATGGTAAACGTTATGTAACAAATTTGAAACATGAGGTGTTATTTGATTGTCTTCCTTATGAGTGGTGGTCGGGGACGAGCGATGGTCTTTTCCTACCAATCTATCCCCCTAGGAGCATGCGCATAGTGCCGAGGTTTTTGATGACTTGTAGATTTTTTTAATAAGTATGTGAGTTCTTTATGACTAATGTTGAGTCCATGGATTATACACACTCTCACCCTACCATCATTGCTAGCCTCTTCGGTACCATGCATTGCCCTTTCTCACATTGAGAATTGGTGCAAACTTCGCTGGTGCATCCAAACCCCGTGATATGATACGCTCTTTCACACATAAACCTCCTTATATCTTCCTCAAAATAGTCACCATACCTACCTATTCTGGCATTTCCATAGCCATTCCGAGATATATTGGCATGCAATTTTCCACCATTCCGTTTATCATGACACATTCATCATTGTCATATTGCTTAGCATGATCATGTAGTTGACATAGTATTTGTGGCAAAGCCACCGTTCATAATTCTTTCATACATGTCACTCTTGGTTCATTGCATATCCCGGTACACCGCCGGAGGCATTCATATAGAGTCATCTTTTTTTCTAGCATCGAGTTGTAATCATTGAGTTGTAAATAAATAGAAGTGTGATGATCATCATTTTCTAGAGCATTGTCCCAAGTGAGGAAATAAAAAAAGAGATAAAGGCCATATAAAAAAGAAAAAAGGGGAAAGGCCTAAATAAAAAAATGAGAGAAAAATTGAGAAGGGACAATGCTACTATCCTTTGCCACACTTGTGCTTCAAAGTAGCACCATAACCTTCATGATAGAGAGTCTCTTGTTTTGTCACTTTCATATACTAGTGGGAAATTTTCATTATAGAACTTGGCTTGTATATTCCAACAATGGGCCTCCTCAAGTGCCCTAGGTCTTCGTGAGCAAGCAAGTTGGATGCACACCCACTTAGTTTCTTTTGTTGAGCTTTCATACATTTATAGCTCTAGTGCATCCGTTGCATGGCAATCCCTACTCCTTGCATTAACATCAGTCGGTGGGCATCTCCATAGCCCATTGATTAGCCTCGTTAATGTGAGACTTTCTCCCTTTTTTTCTTCTCCACATAACCCCCATCATCATATTCTATTCCACCCATAGTGCTATGTCCATGGCTCGCGCTCATATATTGCGTGAAAGTTTATAGGTTTGAGATTGCTAAGGTATGAAACAATTGCTTGGCCTATCATCGGGGTTGTGCATGATGAGAGCATTCTTGTGTGAAGAAAATTGGAGCATGACTAAACTATATGATTTTGTAGGGATGAACTTTCTTTGGCCATGTTATTTTGAGAAGACATAATTGCTTTGTTAGTATGCTTGAAGTATAATTATTTTTATGTCAATATGAACTTTTGTCTTGAATCTTTCGGATCTGAATATTCATACCACAATTAAGAAGAATTTCATTAAAATTATGCCAAGTAGCACTCCGCATCAAAAATTCTATTTTTATCATTTACCTACTCGAGGACGAGCAGGAATTAAGCTTGGGGATGCTTGATACGTCTCCAACGTATCTATAATTTTTGATTGGTCCATGCTATATTATCTACTGTTTTGGACATTATTGGGCGTTATTATCCACCTTTATATTATTTTTGGGACTAACCTATTAACCGGAGGCCCAGCCCAGAAATGCTATTTTTTTTCCTATTTTAGGGTTTCGAAGAAAAGGAATATCAAATGGAGTCCAAACAGAATGAAACCTTCAGGAACATGATTTTCTCACTGAACATGATCGAGGAGATTTGGACCCTACTTCAAGACACAAAGGAGGAGGCCACGAGGTAGGGGGCGCACCTACCCCCCCCCCCAGGCGCGCCCTCCACCCTCGTGGGCCCCCTGTTGCTCCACGGACGTACTCCTTCCTCCTATATATACCTACGTACCCCCAAACTACCAGATACGGAGCCAAAACCCTAATTCCACCGCCGTAACTTTCTGTATCCACGAGATCCCATCTTGGGGCCTGTTCCGGAGCTCCGCTGGAGGGGGCATTGATCACGGAGGGCTTCTACATCAACACCATAGCCCCTCCGATGAAGTGTGAGTAGTTTACCTCAGACCTACGGGGCCATAGTTATTAGCTAGATGGCTTCTTCTCTCTTTTTGGATCTCAATACAAAGTTCTCCCCCTCTCTTGTGGAGATCTATTCGATGTAATCTTCTTTTGCGGTGTGTTTGTTGAGACTGATGAATTGTGGGTTTATGATCAAGTTTATCTATGCACAATATTTGAATCTTCTCTGAATTCTTTTATGTATGATTGGTTATCTTTGTAAGTCTCTTTGAATTATCAGTTTGGTTTGGCCTACTAGATTGATCTTTCTTGCAATGGGAGAAGTGCTTAGCTTTGGGTTCAATCTTGTGGTGTCCTTTCCAAGTGATCGTGGGGGCAGCAAGGCACGTATTGTATTGTTGCCATCGAGGATAACAAGATGGGGTTTATATCATATTGCATGAGTTTATCCCTCTACATCATGTCATCTTGCTTAAAGCGTTACTCTGTTCTTATGAACTTAATACTCTAGATGCATGCTGGATAGCGGTCGATGTGTGGAGTAATAGTAGTAGATGCAGGCAGGAGTCAGTCTACTTGTCTCAGACGTGATGCCTATATACATGATCATACCAAGATATTCTCATAACTATGCTCAATTTTGTCAATTTCTCAACAGTAATTTGTTTACCCACCATGAATACTTATGCTCTTGAGAGAAGCCACTAGTGAAACCTATGGCCCCCGGGTCTGTCTTCCATCATATTAATCTTCCAATACTTAGTTATTTCCTTTGCCATTTATTTTACTTTGCATCTTTTATTTCTCTTTATCATAAAAATACCAAAAATATTATCTTATCATATCTATCAGATCTCACTCTCGTAAGTGACCGTGTAGGGATTGACAACCCCTTATCGCGTTGGTTGCGAGGATTTATTTGTTTGTGTAGGTGCGAGGGACTCGTGCGTGGCCTCCTACTGGATTGATACCTTGGTTCTCAAAAACTGAGGTAAATACTTATGCTACTCTGCTGCATCACCCTTTCCTCTTCAAGGGAAAACCAACGCAAGTGCTCAACAGGTAGTAGCCGCCGCCGCTGATCTGGATGGGGTTGGTGCCGGCCTCTGGTGGCCCATTGTTGATGATGGCATCATCCACAGGGGCATGTGTAGTTAGGATTCCCTAAGTTCCTGTCTTTTGTTTCCTGCGAGGAATCAAGAAATGCCCCGAGGGGGTATGTAAAGGTTTTGCGATGTCCTTTGTTGAGATTACCCTTATTATGAAGTTGTGCGTGTGCGTGTTCCGTTCCGGCTCGGTTTCCCCTTTCCAACCTCTCGACGGCATGGTGCTCTACGCCGACAGGTCCCAGTCCCAGGCAGGCTTCAGCCGTTGCTGGTATGCTAGGTCGCGTGCCGTGGTCAAGGCCAGGAGGTGAGCGGCCCGAGGTCCAGTAAGAGCCCCTGAGGCGCGATGCTCAGGAGATCCCCTGTGGCGTGCAACCAACCGCCGAGAGGTAGGAGAGGGAGACTACGTCGCCGTAGCGGGGCAACACAAATGAGAACTCTACGCTGTAGGGATTGATTGACCCGAGCGCGAAACTTATCTTGGTAATCATGGGTTGGTCCCTCGCGAGACACCAGGCTTGGGCGTCGGGCGCTGCTGAGTAGCTAGGCCAGGCTCGTGCATGCCTCCCCCTCCTCTCCATGTTCTTCCTGGTGCTCTACGTCCTCAAGTCCCGACCCTCGAGCGAGCTCAGCCGCCGCTGGTATGCCAGGTCGCGATGCCGTGGTCAAGGCCAGGGGGTGAGGGCTGGAGAGCCAGTAAGAGCTCCTGAGTCGCGATGCTCAGGAGGCCCCCTTTTAACGCGCAAGCGAATCACATGAGAAAAGAGGGAGAGTCCGCGGTACCGCCCGTTGTAGCCTTCAGGAAGTTCCTCCAAGTTAGCGCGAGGAAGGGCACCGATCGCCGTGGTGATTGCTGATCCGCCTCTGGTATGTGGGAGGGGACTCCCTGTCGCGGAGAGCCCCCGGGGCGTGTACAACCCCGCCCTGACACGTGGCTTGCACGATAGGGCTCGACGAGGTGTGTCTAGGCACTCGTGAGCCAGCACGGGACTCACGAGGCCCTACCTCAAGGCAGGTTGCACCTGGTCTTGATTCTTGTTCGCTGTGTTGGTCCTGCGAGGTGGTTAGACAACCTGCGCTGAACGAATCTCCCGAGGTTATCACGTGAGAAAGCCAAGGACCAACAGCCCCAGGAGGTGACGTGAACGGGGCCGGCCCGCCAAACAGAACTCAGCCATTGGATTTATCGACGCTGCAGGGACGGGCCCGAGTACAGACGCTGTGCCTAACCTTCTCATGTGAAGGGTCCTGAAGAAAGACGACCGGCGCGTGGCTCCCGTGATGGGCGACAATCAAGCAGGTGATAGTCATAGATAGATTAAGCATGAAAGGCAACCTAGCTCAGGTAAATGCATGAACGATACGTGCCACTGGGTCAGGCCCGAGCGGCTTGGGGATGATGCAGCCCGAGGGGCGCCCCCAGCAAGGTAAGCTAAAGACATAAAAAGGAAGGGATACATGCCACAGGGACGGACCCACGCGGCCTAGGAATAATGCAGCCCTGAGGGCGCTCCCAGCTAAATGAACTTGGAAAATGTCACCTGGTTCAGTTGATGAAGGGGTGTTGAGGCAGCTAAAGGTACGCGGCGAAGGGGTTGCCCCTCATGAGCCACCGGGGCCCTGAGCCTCGGGAGGCTCTGGGGGTCCAGGCGGTTCCTTGAGGACCGTCTCCATCTCCGCCAGGACTGCATGGTGCCTGGCCTCCTGACCCGCCATGGCGCTCTGCAGGTTGCGCAGGAAGGCAGCAGCCACGCTCGGCAGGCTGAACGGCATGCGAACGTAGCTGTGAGGTGGACCTTCGCAGTGCCCAACACGCGAAGGACAGAAGAGCTCCTGAGATGCGGCTCAGTTGAGCCCTGGTATGTCGATGCAGACGCGCAGCTCACCACCCTCGCCCGGGTGGGGAGCAACGCCAGGTGGGCGGCGGTCGCCGCGTATTGCTCTTGCTTCTTGAAGCTCCTGATAAAACCCTGGTGATGAACTACTGAGCGTCGGGCGCTCCTCGCCCAGCGTCCCCCTGAGGGAGACGTGCCGCGAAGCACGCCTCCAAGTGGTGCCCGAGCGCCTCCCTCATGACGCTGGCAAGGTCTGAGGCCCTCCAGAAGAGAGCCCCCGAGCCCTGCCTGAGGAGGGCGCTGGGCGTGCCTTCCTATGCGATGGAGGGAGGTGCCCTAGGTACGGGCGATGATCCTGACGTGGTGCCACTTGCTGCGCTGCCCTCCTGAGGTCCGGCACGGAGCAACTGCTTCTTCTTCTTGGGGACGACCTCATGAGGGCACCGAGCCGCATCGTTTCTGGGGTCTTCGATTGACGCTGCTTGGAAGGCGCGCTCGAGGGAGCACACCGCATCTCTTTCTTCGCAGGGGACTGTGATGATCCCGCCGCTTCCTGGCATATTGAGTACGTTGTAGCCGTGGTGCGTCACTGCCATAAACTTGGCCAAGGCCGGATACCCGAGGATGGCATTGTACGGCAGACGAATGTGGGCGACGTCGAAGTCGATGAGCTCGGTGCGGTAGTTGTTGCGTTCTCCGAAGGTGACGGGAAGGCGGACCTGCCCGATCGGGGTGGTGGAGCCATCGGTCACTCCTGAGAAAGGCTTGGTAGGCTGAAGTTGATCGTATAGCACTTGGAGGTTGTCGAACGTCTCGACGGACAGGGCGTTGAGCCCTGCGCCGCCGTCGATGAGGGTCTTGGTGACTTGGACGTTGCTGATGACGGGTGAACAAAGCATCGGGAGGACGCTGGTGGTGGCCGCGCACTTGAGCTGATCTGCTGAGCTGAAGGTAATGGCGCACTTGGACCACCTGAGCGGGCGCGTGGCCTCGAGCTTGGGGAGGACTGCATTCATTTCATGACCGAACTGCTTGAAGATATGCTATGAGGCTGGGGCTTGAGCTCCGCCCAAGATGCAGGCGATAGCACGCGGCTCCTGGAAGCCCCGAGCCCCCTCATCTTGGTGGTGGTTGTCGTTCCTTCTTGGTGATGGCAGTGGAGGAAGCCCAACATTGCCCCGAGGACGGTCCTCGCAAGGCTGATCCCTCAAGGCACCTTCGCGAGGCTGGTCCTGCCAGCGGTCCTTGATACGTCTCCAACGTATCTATAATTTTTTATTGTTTCATGCTATTATATTATCAACCTTGGATGTCCTATATGCATTTATATGCTATTTTATATGATTTTTGGGACTAACCTATTAACCTAGAGCCTAGTGCCAGTTTCTGTTTTTTCCTTGTTTTAGAGTATCGCAGAAAAGGAAAATCAAACGGGCTCCGATTGACCTGAAACTTCACGCAACTTATTTTTGGAACGGAAGCAATCCAGGAGACTTGGAGTAGACGTCAGGGAAGCTTCAAGGAAGCCACGAGTCAGGGAGGCGCGCCCTACCCCCCTGGGCGCGCCCCCACCCTCATGGGCCCCTCGTGGCTCCCCTGACCTTCTTCTTTCGCCTATATATGTCCATATACCCTAAAAACATCAGGGAACAGAATAGATTGGGAGTTCCGCCGCCAGAAGCCTCCGTAGCCACCGAAAACCAATCTAGACCCGTTTCAGCACCCTGCCGGAGGGGGGAATCCCTCTCCGGTGGCCATCTTCATCATCCCGGCGCTCTCCATGGCGAGGAGGGAGTAGTTCACCCTCGGGGTTGAGGGTATGCGCCAGTAGCTATGTGTTTGATCTCTCTCTCTCTCATGTTCTTGAGGTGGTATGATCTTGATGTATCACGAGCTTTGCTATTATAGTTGGATCTTATGATGTTTCTCCCCCTCTACTCTCTTGTAATGGATTGAGTTTTCCCTTTGAAGTTATCTTATCGGATTGAGTCTTTAAGGATTTGAGAACACTCGATGTATGTCTTGCACGTGCTTATCTGTGGTGACAATGGGATATCATGTGATCCAGTTGTGTATGTTTTGGTGATCAACTTGCGAGTTCCGTGACCTCGTGAACTTATGCATAGGGGTTGGCACACGTTTTCGTCTTGACTCTCCGGTAGAAACTTTGGGGCACTCTTCGAAGCTCTTTGTGTTGGTTGAATAGATGAATCTGAGATTGTGTGGTGCATATCGTATAATCATACCCACGGATACTTAAGGTGACATTGGAGTATCTAGGTGACATTAGGGGTTTAGTTGATTTGTGTCTTAAGGTGTTATTCTAGTACGAACTCTAGGATAGATTGAACGGAAAGAATAGCTTCATGTTATTTTACTAAGGACTCTTGAATAGATCGATCAGAAAGGATAACTTTGAGGTGGCTTCGTACCCTACCATAATCTCTTCGTTTGTTCTCCGCTATTAGTGACTTTATAGTGACTCTTTGTTTCATGTTGAGGGATAGTTATATGATCCAATTATGTTATTATTGTTGAGAGAACTTGCACTAGTGAAAGTATGAACCCTAGGCCTTGTTTCCTAGCATTGCAATACCGTTTACGCTCACTTTTACCACTTGCTACCTTGCTGTTTTTATATTTTTCAGATTACAAAAACCTATACCTACCATCCATATTGCACTTGTATCAGTATCTCCGCTGAATTAGTGCACCTATACAATTTACTTGCCGATTAATCCCTACTCGTAGGGTCACCGAGTAGCCAATAAACTCATAAATCATCCGATTTACTGATTAAATGGCTGATTAACTTGCCGATTAGCCTATTTATCCCCTACTCGCCAGCCAATCAAGCAGCTACTAGTTAACGATTTCCTCAACAATGTGTGTCACCATCTCTTCGCTGAACTAGTGCACCTATACAATTTATCATTGTATTGGGTGTGTTGGGGACACAAGAGACTCTTTGCTATTTGGTTGCAGGGTTGTTTAAGAGAGACCATCTTCATCCTTCGCCTCCCACAGATTGATAAACCTTAGGACATCCACTTGAGGGAAATTTGCTACTGTCCTACAAACCTCTGCACTTGGAGGCCCAACAACATCTACAAGAAGAAGGTTGTGTAGTAGACATCAAGCTCTTTTCTGGCGCCATTGCTGGGGAGGTTAGCGCTTGAAGGTATATCTTTAGATTTTGCAATCAAATCTTTTGGTTTCTTGTTTTTGCACTAGTTTAGTTTATAAAAGAAAACTACAAAAAAATGGAACTGAGTTTGCTTCATACGGTTCATCTTTTTAATATCTTTCGTGAGAATGATGGAAAGGAAAATTTTGCTCAAATGCTAGAAGAAGAAGTATCTAAAATGTTTGGCACTAAATCTTTGAATGATGACCATGGTTGCAATGTTGTTAGTATGAAATTCCTGAATATCCCTAGTACTAATGATGATTGCACTAGTCATGATGAAAATGTCTCTTATAAGCATGTCAACTTCTGTGGAGTGCATAGAGTTTGCAAGTACACACCAAATAGGGAAGATAGATTTTGCAAGAGGCATAAGTATTTGGAAACTAAGTGGTTGCAAGAGAGGCTAGATGTTTGTGCTGAAAATTTAAAATTTCTTCACCATACTTGTGAACTTTGCAACGAACATGGTCATTTAAATCTCCGATGCAAATTGTTCCATGATTGTATCGTGTCCAAAAATTATGATGATTTTATTTCCCTTGCACATCATAATGAACTTAGTTTTCTTTTGGGTCATGAAGAAATCAAACGTATAACTAAGCATATTCCAGAATATAATCTTGAGAAATTCCTCGATATTTATCTAGAAGAAATGTTTATGTACTGTGCGGTGAATTGCATTGAAAATCCTTATATTGCCAATTACATAAAGAAAATAAAACAAATAGAGGATGAAGAGAATAGTAATGAAAGGGAAGAGGCTTCCCAATATACTCCTATTATTTCTTATGATGAATCAGGTAATGAGGAGGAGCCTTCTAATCAACCAATCTCATCAATAAGGAGCTCCAAAAAGAGGATTGAACCCACACATAATGTGAAGAAGAAAAAGAAAAGACGAATGAGCAAAGGTGAAAAGGTATCCCTCCCAAATGATTTTGCCCCTATTACTCATTGTGATGATGATAATTGCTATACTATTGCTGCTATCCATACTATTAATGACGAGAGTGATTATGCTTATGATATGAAAAGGACAAAGCTTGGGGATGCTATGTTTGACGAGAATGACATGTTTGAGAATATATTTGCTGCAATTAATATTTCTCCCAAGCTTGGGGATGCTATGTTTAATGAAGATGATATTTCTAGCCTCCCAAGTTTTGATATGCAAATTTATTATGATGATAGCATGCCTCCTACTTATGATGATTATATTGATGAAAGTGGGTTTGGAAGAGTGTAAACTTTAGGAAGTAATGATCCCACTATTTTGGAGGGTGTTGAATCTTATTGTGAAAATTATGAAAGTGGATTTGGAGAGGTCATGACTTTATTTAGTAATGATTCCACTATCTTGGAAGAAGTTTCAATTGATTATGATGAGAACAAAGTTGCTACTTATGATGTTATTGTGATGATACTTATGCTATAAAAAGTAGAGATGATTATATTTATAAAACTTTTCATGATTATGATTACACTTTTTCTGAACATTACTCCTTTAATGTGGAAACAATTTATAGTATTCAAGTTTCTTATGATACTCCCACTATTCCGAACGAGAAGAATTTTGCTTATGTGGATAGTAATAAAATTTCTATGCTTGTAGATCATGAAAAGAATGCTTTATGTGATAGTTATATTGTTGAATTCATTCATGATGTTACTGAAAATTATTATGAGGGAGGAATGTATGCTTGTAGGA
This sequence comes from Triticum urartu, assembly GCF_003073215.2. Lineage (NCBI taxonomy): Eukaryota > Viridiplantae > Streptophyta > Magnoliopsida > Poales > Poaceae > Triticum > Triticum urartu. The sequence goes on from NC_053023.1 coordinate 47,675,995, forward strand.
ATTGCAATAATATCAAGTTTCCTCTCTACAAGTTGAAAATCTTGAAGCTATGCTTGTTTTGCCTTCCTATGCTAGTTGATTATGGTTCGCACAAGTTGTTTGCTCACAAAATCCCTATGCATAGGAAGTGGGTTAGACTTAAATGTGCTAGTCATATTCTTCATGATGCTCTCTTTATGTTACAATTCTTATCTTTTATGTGAGCATCATTGAAATCACCATGCCTAGCTAGGGGCGTTAAACGATAGCGCTTGTTGGGAGGCAACCCAACTTTATTTTTGTTCTTTGCCTTTTGCTCCAGTTTAGTAATAAATAATTCATCTAGCCTCTGGTTAGATGTGGTTTTATGTTTTAATTAGTGTTTGTGCCAAGTAGAACCTTTGGGAAGACTTGGGGAAAGTCTTTGCGATCTTGCTTAAAAAATAGAAAGTATGCGCTCACGAGAATAACTTTCATTTTTTACCAGAGAGCGATAAAATATCAATTCCAACTGCAGTAGATCAATAAACAAATTTCATGGTACTTCCTAATTTCTCTGGATTTTTGGAGTTACAGAAGTATTCGGAACCTACAGATTACTATAGATTGTTCAGTTTTTGACAGATTCTGTTTTCTATGTGTTGTTTGCTTATTTTGTTGAATCTATGTGTAGTATCGGAGGGTATGAACCACAGATGAGTTGGAATACAGTATGTATTACACCAATATGAATTTAGAATGAGTTCACAACAGTACCTAAGTGGTGATTTATTTTCTTATACTAATGGAGCTTACGAGTTTTCTGTTAAGTTTTGTGTTGTGAAGTTTTCATGTTTTGGGTAAAGATTCAATGGACTATGGAATAAGGAGTGACGAGAGCCTAAGCTTGGGGATGCCCAAGGCACCCCAAGGTAAAATTCAAGGACAACCAAAAGCCTAAGCTTGGGGATGCCCCGGATGGCATCCCCTCTTTCGTCTTCGTTCATCGGTAACTTTACTTGGAGCTATATTTTTATTCACCACGTGATATGTGCTTTGCTTGGAGTGTCATTTTATTTTATTTTGTTTTGCTTACTGTTTGAATAAAATAACAAGATCTGAAATTATTAAATGTTAGAGAGTCTTCACATAGTTGCATAATTATTCGACTACTCATTGATCTTCACTTATATCTTTCGGAGTAGTTTGTCATTTGCTCAAGTGCTTCACTTATATCCTTTTAGAGCACAGCGGTGGTTTTATTTTGAAGAAATAGATGAGCTCTCATGCTTCACTTATATTATTTTGAGAGTCTTTAGAACAACACGGTAATTTTCTTTGGTTATGAATTTAGTCCTAATATGATAGGCATCCAAGAGGGATATAATAAAAACTTTCATATAATGTGCATTGAATACTATAAGAAGTTTGATACTTGATGCTTGTTTTGAGATATGAAGATGGTGATATTAGAGTCATGCTAGTTGAGTAGTTGTGAATCTGAGAGATACTTGTGTTAAAGTTTGTGATTCCCGTAGCATGCACGTATGGTGAACCGTTATGTGATGAAGTCAGAGCATGATTTATTTATTGATTGCCTTCCTTATGAGTGGCGGTCGGGGACGAGCGATGGTCTTTTCCTACCAATCTATCCCCCTAGGAGCATGCGCGTAGTACATTGTTTCGATAACTAATAGATTTTTGCAATAAGTATGTGAGTTCTTTATGACTAATGTTGAGTCCATGGATTATACGCACTCTCACCCTTCCACCATTGCTAGCCTCTCTAGTACCACGCAACTTACCATAAACCCACCATTTACCTTCCTCAAAACAGCCACCATACCTACCTATTATGGCATTTCCATAGCCATTCCGAGATATATTGCCATGCAACTTTCCACCGTTCCGTTTATTATGACAGGCTCCATCATTGTCATATTGCTTTGCATGATAATGTAGTTGACATCGTATTTGTGGCAAAGCCACCAATCATAATTCTTTCATACATGTCACTCATGAGTCATTGCACATCCCGGTGCACCACCGGAGGCATTCACATAGAGTCATATGTTGTTCCAGTATCGAGTTGTAACTTTTGAGTTGTAAGTAAATAAAAGTGTGATGATCATCATTATTAGATCATTGTCCCAAGTGAGGAAAGGATGATGGAGACTATGATTCCCCCACAAGTCGGGATGAACTCCGGATGAAAAATAAATAAAAAGAAAAAAAGAGGCCATAAAAAAAGAGAAAAAGGCCCAAATAAAAAAATAAAAAATGAGAGAAAAAGAGAGAAGGGGCAATGCTACTATCCTTTTACCACAATTGTGCTTCAAAGTAGCACCATGATCTTCATGATAGAGAGTCTCCTATGTTGTCACTTTCATATACTAGTGGGAATCTTTCATTATAGAACTTGGCTTGTATATTCCAATGATGGGCTTCCTCAAAATGTCGTAGGTATTCATGAGCAAGCGAGTTGGATGCACACCCACTAGTTTCTTTTGTTGAGCTTTCATACACTTATAGCTCTAGTTCATTCATTGCATGGCAATCCCTACTCACTCACATTGATATCTATTGATGGGCATCTCCATAGCCCGTTGATACGCCTAATTGATGTGAGACTATCTTCCTCCTTTTTGTCTTCTCCACAACCACCATTCTATTCCACCTATAGTGCTATATCCATGGCTCACGCTCATGTATTGCATGAAGATTGAAAAAGTTTGAGAACATAAAAAGTATGAAACAATTGCTTGGTTTGTCATCGGGGTTGTGCATGATTTAAATATTTTGTGTGATGAAGATAGAGCATAGCCAGACTATATGATTTTGTAGGGATGGCTTTCTTTGGCCATGTTATTTTGAGAAGACATGATTGCTTTGTTGGTATGCTTGAAGTATTATTATTTTCATGTCAATATTCAACTTTTGTCTTGAATCTTATGGATCTGAATATTCATGCCACAATAAAGAGAATTACTTGGATAAATATGTTAAGTAGCATTCCACATCAAAAATTCTGTTTTTATCATTTACCTACTCGAGGACGAGTAGGAATTAAGCTTGGGGATGCTTGATACGTCTCCAACGTGTCTATAATTTTTGATTGTTCCATGCTATTATATTATCAACCTTGGATCTTTTATATGCATTTATATGCTATTTTATATGATTTTTGGGACTAACCTATTAACCTAGAGCCCAGTACCAGTTTCTGTTTTTTCCTCATTTTAGAGTATCACAAAAAAGGAAAATCAAACAGAATCCAATTGACCTGAAACTTCACGGAACTTATTTTTGGAACGGAGGCAATCCAGGAGACTTGGAGTAGACAACAGGGAAGCTTCAAGGACGCCACGAGTCAGGGAGGCTTGCCCTACCCCTGGGCGCGCCCCCATCCTCGTGGGCCCCTCATGGCTCCCCTGACCGACTTCTTTCGCCTATATATGTCCATATACCCTAAAAACATCGGGGAATAGAATAGATCGGGAGTTCCGTCGCCAGAAGCCTCCGTAGCCACCGAAAACCAATCTAGACCCGTTCCGGCACCCTGCCGGAGGGGGGAATCCCTCTCCGGTGGCCATCTTCATCATCACGACGCTCTCCATGACGAGGAAGGAGTAGTTCACCCTCGGGGCTGAGGGTATGTGCCAGTAGCTATGTGTTTGATCTCTCTCTCTCTCATGTTCTTGAGGTGGTACGATCTTGATGTATCGCGAGCTTTGCTATTATAGTTGGATCTTATGATATTTCTCCCCCTCTACTCTCTTGTAATGGATTGAGTTTTCCCTTTGAAGTTATCTTATCGGATTGAGTCTTTAAGGATTTGAGAACACTTGATGTATGTCTTGCACGTGCTTATCTGTGGTGACAATAGGATATCATGCGATTCACTTTATGTATGTTTTGGTGATCAACTTGCGAGTTCCGTGACCTCGTGAACTTATGCATAGGGGTTGGCACACGTTTTCGTCTTGACTCTCCGGTAGAAACTTTGGGGCACTCTTCGAAGTTCTTTGTGTTGGTTGAATAGATGAATCTGAGATTGTATGATGCATATCGTGTAATCATACCCACGGATACTTGAGGTGACATTGGAGTATATAGGTGACATTAGGGTTTTAGTTGATTTGTGTCTTAAGGTGTTATTCTAGTACGAACTCTAGGATAGATTGAACGGAAAGAATAGCTTCGTGTTATTTTACTAAGGACTCTTGAATAGTCTGATCAGAAAGGATAACTTTGAGGTGGTTTCATACCCTACCACAATCTCTTCGTTTGTTCTCCGCTATTAGTGACTTTGGAGTGACTCTTTGTTTCATGTTGAGGGATAGTTATATGATCCAATTATGTTATTACTGTTGAGACAACTTGCACTAGTGAAAGTATGAACCCTAGGCCTTGTTTACTAGCATTGCAATACCGTTTACTCTCACTTTTACCACTTGCTACATTGCTGTTTTTATATTTTCAGATTACAAAAACCTATATCTACCATCCATATTGCACTTGTATCACTATCTCTTCGCTGAACTAGTGCACCTATACAATTTACCATTGTATTGAGTGTGTTGGGGAGACAAGAGACTCTTTGCTATTTGGTTGCAGGGTTGTTTGAGAGAGACCATCTTCATCATACGCCTCCCACGGATTGATAAACCTTAGGTCATCCACTTGAGGGAAATTTGCTACTGTCCTACAAACCTCTACACTTGGAGGCCTAACAACGTCTACAAGGAGAAGGTTGTGTAGTAGACATCAGTCCTCACGAGGCCTGTCACGCCACTCCTGGCGCGGGCCACGATCATCCCAGCGTCCGCCACCACGTCCTCCTCCTCGGCCATAGCCCCGGCCGTTGCGTTCGGGGCGTCAACCGAGGCGTCCTTCTCGAATGGCTCTGATCTCTTGACAGTCGTTGGTGTTGTGGCTATGCAGGTCCCTTGCGTTTCACGTCTTTGGCTTGGCTTTCTTCTCCTTCGGTCTGCAACCGGGAGCTCGAGGAGGTAGAGGCGCCCCTCCTCAGCTCTTGCGCACTTGCTCGCCAGGTTGAACAGCTCCAGAGACGTGCACAACTCCTCATGGATGGCGAGCTCCTCCTTCATCTTGACGTCGCGGACGCCATCGGAGAAGGCGGAGATGATGGCCTCGTCCGTCACCTTGGGAATCTTGAGGCGAATATTGTTGAAGCGCTGGATGTACTTTTGGAGGGTCTCTCCTGGTTGTTGCTTGACGCGGCGTAGGTCACCCGTAGCCGGTGGGCAGTCGCGAGTGCCCTGGAAGTTGGTGACAAAACGGTCGCGCATCTCGTTCCAGGAGGAGATTGAGCCTGGAGGCAGGTTCAGGAGCCAGGAGCGGGCACCATCCTTAAGAGCCATGGGGAACCAGTTCGCCATGACTTTCTCGTCGCCGTTGGCCGCCTCGATGCTCAGCTCGTAGAGCTGCAGGAACTCCGCAGGGTCGGGGGTGCCGTCATAGCGAGGAAGCAGATTCGGCTTGAAGAACTTGCCCGACAAAGCGACGCTACGCAGCTCAGGGGTGAAGGCGCGGCAGCCTGCCGTGGTCACTGGGACTCTGCGTTGGTGGAGAACTTGTCCTTGATGCAGTCCGCGCACCGCCGCCGCAGGTGGCACGCGGTCTTGCCATGGTGGCGCAGGGAGCGCGGGGGTGTTTTCTCGCTGCTGAGGGACTTCTTGGCAGTTTCTTTCTTCTTGCGCGGGCGCCAGACGCGGCAGGTCGCGCCGTGGGGCTACGCACCTGGGCGCCAAGACTCCGTCTTGGGGCAGATGTGGTGGAGGCGCTCCATGGGCCCAACCGCCCGCGGCTGGCGGAGGGCGAGGCAGCAAGAGGGACAGCGCAGGGGAGCCGCCTGCGGCGCTGACGACCTCGGCGATGCGGTCGAGCCATTCCTCGTAGAGGTCGTCGACGGGGCGGTAGCACAGGAGCTCGCGCGCCATGCACAGAGCAGCCTACGCATCCACGGGAGCGCGACGAGCGTGGGAGGACGAACCGGCCGGGGTCAGCGATGGAGTGGCGATGCGGCCGTCCCGCTGCACCGAGGGGTGCAGCGAGGATGCTTGCTGCTCGTTCCCCACCGGGCCGGTGGCGGCGTTGGTGGCAGGCGACGGAGAACGATGGGGTGACCCGCGGACGGGGGCCATCTGAGCGATGCGGGCGGCGAGGGCAGCCCGGCGCTCAGCGCGAGCGCGGCGAGCGTCCACCATGGAGACAATGAAGCAACGGGACGCGGAGCGACGGAAGGGAAGCTTCGGCACACCACTACCTGGCGCGCCAAATGTCGGATCACTGGGTCCGGCAAAACCCTCAAGGTTTGAACACTGGGGTGCGCGCGAAGATCTCCCCTACCGATCCACGTCCTAACTTCGCTAACATCTCAGGGACTAACTTGACGAACTCGCTACACAAGGGACACAAGATTTATACTAGTTCGGGCCACCGTTGTGGTGTAATACCCTACTCCAGTGTGGTGGTGGATTGCCTCTTGGGCTGAGGATGAACAGTACAAGGGGAAGAACAACCTCCTGGGGAGAGGTGCTCTTGTGCTTGGTGGACTTGTGGTTGTTAGGATCTCTCCGAGACGAGTTCCCGATCCGTCGGATCCTCCTCCTACTATGGTGGCTAGTCCTATTTATAGAGGCCCTAGTCCTCCCTCAAAATATTGAGCGGGAATGGAGCCAACAACGGCCAATTTGAAAGGGGACAGCTAGTATAGCTTATCCTCACAAAAGTTGTCTTCGCCTGCCAAAGGCTCTGGTGGTGACGTTGTCTTGGGCTCCACGGTGACCCTTGTCTTGCCATCCTTCTCATCTTGGTCTCGTTGCATCGATATGGAAACCTTTGCTTGATGCCTTGGTACTCTGCGTCTGCGCTTGCCTCCTTAGCACCAAAGAGGAAACAAGGACACTGTGCATGCTGGCACCCACCTGGCCTTGGTCGTCATGGCTCACGTCATTGGAACCTCGCGAGGTTTGCCTGGCCTTGATCTCTCTGCCCCACGCGAGCCGGCCTGGTGAGGCCGCTCCTGAGGAGGTCTTGTGTCGTACGCCTCGTGAGGCTTGGCCCCTCGCGAGGGTCTTGAATGCTTCTTGGTGAAGATGGGCCGTACGGGCCCGCTTGCAGAGCCATGCCGTGGGCCGCAGGAAGGCAAGTCTGGGGACCCCCGTTCCTAGAACGCCAACAGTAGCCCCCGGGCCCAAGGCGCGCTCGGGCTTGACTTCGAGGCGAGCCAAGGGGCAAGTGCGGAGCGCCGCGGGCCCCAATAGCCTGCGGCCTTGGTCGACGCGTAGCAGTTGATTGGACGTGGGCGTCTCCGCTTCCCCACGCAGCCTCGGCAACTGCTCGACTTGACAAGTCCCTGCTGCATGCAAGGAAAATCCATCATTATTACCTTGGATCATGGATGCCGGCGGTTGGCCTCCCCTTGGCTATAAATGGGAGGTGGGGGTGGAGCCCCATCACTCGTCTCTTCTTTGCCTCTCCCGCTTCTTCTCCTTCCTCGCTTCACTCCTTGCTGGTGCAGTCATGGCGCCGATTCGGAGGTTCTCGGCCGCAGAGAAGGGCAAGGGTCCCCTCACCGAGCCCGAGCTGCTCCTGCCAAAGAATAGGAGGTCTCAACGCCGCGAGATGGTCGTGAGGCCGGTGGTGTCGCGGCCTTGGCATGAGAGGCCGCCTCCTGGATACCCGTTTCCCTTGTATGCTCACGCTGACGTGTCTGGAGGAGGAGCGATGAGCGCCGCCGCCCGCGCCTGGGCCGTGGCTGCCGCACTGCGGAGGCGCACATCGTCGCCCCAGGGGTCCACGCTGCGGACTCTTTGCGCGAGTTCGTGTTGTAGGCGGCGATGCCCCCGAGCAGAGATGCCGCCAAGCGGACCCCTCGAGCTTTGGCTGCAGCACGCCGACTGTGACGCCCGGGCGACGGGAGCGGAAATTGAAGTCGTCGCCTCCGGGAGGATCTTCATGACCCGAGGCTAGGGCAAGATTGCCCGAGTCTGCCACGCGGAGGGCGCCCTCGCGATCCACTTTGTGTATGACGATGCCTCCATGCTGCTCTTCAAGGTCTTCGACGAGGAAGGCCGCTGCCTGGAGTGTTCCCCTGAGGAAGGCCGCCGCCTACAAAGATCTTTATCGGTCAAACCGCATAACAACATACATTGTTTCCTTTGTCACCGGTATGTTACTTGCCCGAGATTTGATCATCGGTATCTCAATACCTAGTTCAATCTCATTACCGGCAAGTCTCTTTACTCATTCCGTAATGCAACAGCCCACAACTAACTCATTAGTCACTTTGCTTGCAAGGCTTATAGTGATGTGTATTACCGAGATTGCCCAGAGATACCTCTCCGACAATCGGAGTGACAAATCCTAATCTCGATCTATGCCAACTCAACAAACACCATCGGAGACACCTGTACAGCATCTTTTTTGTCACCCAGTTACGTTGTGACGTTTGATAGCACACTAAGTGTTCCTCTGGTATTCGGGAGTTGCATAATCTCATAGTCACAAGAACATGTATAAGTCATGGAGAAAGCAATAGCAATAAACTTAAACGATCATAGTGCTAAGTGATGTCTACTACACAACCTTCTTCTTGTAGACGTTGTTGGGCCTCCAAGTGCAGATGTTTGTAGGACAATAGCAAATTTCCCTCAAGTGGATGACCTAAGGTTTATCAATCAGTAGGAGGCGTAGGATGAAGATGGTCTCTCTCAAGCAACCCTGTAACCAAATAACAAAGAGTCTCTTGTGTCCCCAACACACCCAATATAATGGTAAATTGTATAGGTGCACTAGTTCGGCGAAGAGATGGTGATACAAGTGGTATATGGATAGTAGATATAGGTTTTTGTAATCTGAAAATATAAAAACAGCAAGGTAACTAATGAGAAAAGTGAGCGTAAACGGTATTGCAATGCGTTGAAACAAGGCCTAGGGTTCATACTTTCACTAGTGCAAGTTCTCTCAACAATAATAACATACTTGCATCACATAACTATCCCTCAACATGCAACAAAGAGTCACTCCAAAGTCACTAATAGTAGAGAACAAACGAAGAGATTATGGTAGGGTACGAAACCACCTCAAAGTTATTCTTTCCAATCAATCAGTTGGGCTATTCCTATAAGTGTCACAAACAGCCCTAGAGTTCGTACTAGAATAACACCTTAAGACACAAATCAACCAAAACCATAATGTCACCTAGATACTCCAATGTCACCTCAAGTATCCGTGGGTATGATTATACGATATGCATCACACAATCTCAGATTCATCTATTCAACCAACACATAGAACCTCAAAGAGTGCCCCAAAGTTCCTACCGGAGAATCACGACGAAAACGTGTGCCAACCCCTATGCATAGGTTCATGGGCGGAACCCGCAAGTTGATCACCAAAACATACATCAAGTGAATCACGTGCTATCCCATTGTCACCACAGATAAGCATGGCAAGACATACATCAAGTGTTCTCAAATCTTTAAAGACTCAATCCGATAAGATAAATTCAAAGGGAAAACTCAATCCATTACAAGAGAGTAGAGGGGGGAGAAAACATCATAGGATCCAAATATAATAGCAAAGCTCGCGATACATCAAGATCGTATCACCTCAAGAACACGAGAGAGAGAGAGAGAGAGAGAGAGATCAAACACATAGCTACTGGTACATTCCCTCAACCCCGAGGGAGAACTACTCCCTCCTCGTCATGGAGAGCACCGAGATGATGAAGATGGCCACCGGAGAGGGATTCCCCCTCCGGCAGGGTGCCGGAACGGGTCTAGATTGGCTTTCGGTGGCTACGGAGGCTTCTGGCGGCGGAACTCCCGATCTATTATGCTCCCCAATCGTTTTACGGTATATGGATATATATATAGGAGGAAGAAGTACGTCAGGGGAGCCATGAGGGTGGAGGGCGCGCCCAGGGGGGTGGACGCGCCCCCTTCCTCATGGCTTCCTCGTTGCTTCCCTTACGTGGACTCCAAGTCTTCCGTGTTGCTTTCCTTCCAAAAATAAGTTCCGTGAAGTTTCAGGTCAATTGGACTCCGTTTGATTTTCCTTTTCTGCGAAACACTGAAATAAGGGGAAAACAGGAACTGGCACTGGGCTCTGGATCAATAGGTTAGTCCCAAAATTAATATAAAAGTGGATAATAAACCCAATAATGTCCAAAACAGTAGATAATATAGCATGGAGCAATCAAAAATTATAGATACGTTGGAGACATATCAAGCATCCCCAAGCTTAATTCCTGCTCGTCCTCGAGTAGGTAAATGATAAAAACAGAATTTTTGATGTGGAATGCTACTTGGCATAATTTCAATGTAATTCTTCTTAATTGTGGCATGAATATTCAGATCCGAAAGATTCAAGTTAAAAGTTCATATTGACATAAAAATAATAATACTTCAAGCATACTAACAAAGCAATTATGTCTTCTCAAAATAACATGGCCAAAGAAAGTTCATCCGTACAAAATCATGTAGTTTAGTCATGCTCCATTTTTTTCACACAAGAATGCTCTCATGCACAACCCCGATGACAAGCCAAGCAATTGTTTCATACTTTAGTAATCTCAAATCTATAAACTTTCACGTAATATATGAGCGCGAGCCATGGACATAGCACTATGGGTGGAATAGAATATGATGATGGGGGTTATGTGGAGAAGACAAAAAAGGAGAAAGTCTCACATCAACGAGGCTAATCAATGGGCTATGGAGATGCCCACCGATTGATGTTAATGCAAGGAGTAGGGATTGCCATGCAGTGGATGCACTAGAGCTATAAATGTATGAGAGCTCAACAAAAGAAACTAAGTGGGTGTGCATCCAACTTCCTTGCTCACGAAGACCTAGGGCACTTGAGGAGGCCCATTGTTGGAATATACAAGCCAAGTTCTATAATGAAAAATTCCCACTAGTATATGAAAGTGACAAGACAAGAGACTCTCTATCATGAGGATTATGGCGCTACTTTGAAGCACAAGTGTGGCAAAGGATAGTAGCATTGTCCCTTCTCTCTTTTTCTCTCATTTTTTGGGCCTTCTTTTTTTATGGCCTTTCTATTTTTTTTGGGCCTTCTCTTTTTTAATGGCCTTTCTCTCTTTTTATTCCTCACTTGGGACAATGCTCTAGAAAATAATGATCATCACACTTCTATTTATTTAGAACTCAATGATTACAACTCGATACTAGAACAAAGTATGACTCTATATGAATGCCTCCGGCAGTGTACCGGGATTGCGATGAATCAAGAGTGACATGTATGAAAAATTATGAATGGTGGCTTTTCCACAAATATGATGTCAACTACATGATCATGCAAAGCAATATGACAATGATGATGCGTGTCATAATAAACAGAACGGTGGAAAGTTGCATGGCAATATATCTCGGAATGGCTATGGAAATGCCATAATAGGTAGGTATGGTGGATGTTTTGAGGAAGATATAAGGAGGTTTATGTGTGAAAGAGCGTATCATATCACGGGGTTTGGATGCACCGGCGAAGTTTGCACCAACTCTCAATGTGAGAAAGGGCAATGCATAGTACCGAAGAGGCTAGCAATGATGGAAGGGTGAGAGTGCGTATAATCCATGGACTCAACATTAGTCATAAAGAACTCACATACTTATTGCAAAAATCTACAAGTCATCAAAAACCTCGGCACTACGCACACGCTCCTAGGGGGATAGATTGGTAGGAAAAGACCATCGCTCGTCCCCGACCGCCACTCATAAGGAAGACAATCAAATAACACCTCATGTTTCAAATTTGTTACAGAGTGTTCACCATACGTGCATGCTATAAGACTTGCAAACATCAACACAAGCATTTCTCGAATTCACAACTACTCAACTAGCACGACTTTGATATTATTACCTCCATATCTCAAAACAATCATAAAGCATCAAACTTCTCTTAGTATTCAATACACTTATATGAAAGTTTTTACTATAATTGGATGCCTAGCATATTAGGATTATTTAAGCAAATTTCCATGCTATTTAAGACTCTCAAAATAATATAAGTGAAGCACAAGGATACATCTATTTCTTCAAAATAAAACCACCACCGTGCTCTAAAAAGATATAAGGGAAGCACTAGAGCAAATGACAAACTACTCCGAAAGATATAAGTGAAGATCAATGAGTAGTTGAATAATTATGCAACTATGTGAAGACTCTCTAACATTTAATAATTTTAGATCTTGGTATTTTATTCAAACATCAAGCAAAACAAAAGAAAATAAAATGACACTCCAAGCAAAACACATATCATGTGGCGAATAAAAATATAGCTCCAAGTAAAGTTACCGATGAACGAAGACGAAAGAGGGGATGCCTTTCGGGGCATCCCCAAGCTTAGGCTCTTGGTTGTACTCGAATATTACCTTGGGGTGCCTTGGGCTCCCCAAGCTTAGGCTCTTGCCACTCCTTATTCCATAGTCCATCGAATCTTTACCCAAAACTTGAAAACTTCACAACACAAAACTTAAAAGAAAACTCGTAAGCTCCGTTAGTATAAGAAAGCAAATCACCATCATAAGGTAATGTAATGAACTCATTATAAATTCCTATTGGTGTAATATCTACTGTATTCCAACTTATCTATGGTTCATACCCTCCGATACTACTCATAGATTCATCAAAATAAGCAAACAACACATCAAAAACAGAACATACTGTAGTAATCTGGATCAAATGTATACTTCTGGAACCCCAAAAATTCTAAAATTAATTGCTGGACCTTAGGAATTTATCTATTAATCATTTGCAAAAATAATTAACTAAATATCACTCTCCAAATAAAAATGGCAGCAATTCTTGTGAGCGCTAAATTTTCTGTTTTTTACAGCATGATCATAAAGACTTCACCCAAGTCTTCCCAAAGGTTCTACTTGGCACGAACACTAATTAAAACATAAAACCACATCTAAACATAGGCTAGATGAATTATTTATTACTAAACATGCTTGCATCACATAACTATCCCTCAACATGCAACAAAGAGTCACTCCAAAGTCACTAATAGCAGAGAACAAACGAAGAGATTATGGTAGGGTACGAAACCACCTCAAAGTTATTCTTTCCAATCAATCCGTTGGGCTATTCCTATAAGTGTCACAAACAGCCCTAGAGTTCGTACTAGAATAACACCTTAAGACACAAATCACCCAAAACCTAATGTCACCTAGATACTCCAATGTCACCTCAAGTATCCGTGGGTATGATTATACGATATGCATCACACAATCTCAGATTCATCTATTCAACCAACACATAGAACCTCAAAGCGTGCCCCAAAGTTCCTACCAGAGAATCACGATGAAAACGTGTGCGAACCCCTATGCATAGGTTCATGGGCGGAACCCGCAAGTTGATCACCAAAACATACATCAAGTGAATCACGTGGTATCCCATTGTCACCAAGATACGCACGGCAAGACATACATCAAGTGTTCTCAAATCTTTAAAGACTCAATCCGATAAGATAACTTCAAAGGGAAAACTCAATCCATTACAAGAGAGTAGAGGGGGGAGAAAACATCATAGGATCCAAATATAATAGCAAATCTCATGATACATCAAGATCGTATCACCTCAAGAACACGAGAGAGAGAGAGAGAGAGAGAGATCAAACACATAGCTACTGGTACATACCCTCAGCCCCGTGGGAGAACTAATCCCTCCTCGTCATGGAGAGCACCGGGATGATGAAGATGGCCACCGGAGAGGGATTCCCCCTCCGGCAGGGTGCCGGAACGGGTCTAGATTGGCTTTCGGTGGCTACGGAGGTTTCTGGCGGCAGAACTCCCGATCTATTGTGCTCCCCAATCGTTTTACGGTATATGGATATATATAGGAGGAAGAAGTACGTCAGGGGAGCCACGAGGGTGGAGGGCGCGCCCAGGGGGTGGGCGCGCCCCCCTACCTCGTGGTTTCCTTGTTGCTTCCCTTACGTGGACTCCAAGTCCTCTGTGTTGCTTTCCTTCCAAACATAAGTTCCGTGAAGTTTCAGGTCAATTGGACTCCGTTTTATTTTCCTTTTCTGCGAAACACTGAAACAAGGGAAAAACAAGAACTGGCACTGGGCTTTGGGTCAATAGGTTAGTCCTAAAATTAATATAAAAGTGGATAATAAAGCCCAATAATGTCCAAAACAGTAGATAATATAGCATGGAGCAATCAAAAATTATAGATACGTTGGAGACGTATCACTAAGCTAACAGATGGGTCAAGTCAATCACATCATTCTCTAATGATGTGATCCCGTTCATCAAATGACAACTCATGTCTATGGTTAAGAAACTTAACCATCTTTGATTAATGAGCTAGTCAAGTAGAGGCATACTAGTACACTGTTTGTCTATGTATTCACACATGTACTAAATTTCCGGTTAATACAATTCTAGCATGAATAATAAACATTTATCATGATATAAGGAAATATAAATAACAACTTTATTATTGCCTCTAGGACATATTTCCTTCAATACTTTCCTCCGGGAGGGGGTAATCAAAGCCGTCATCATCACCAACAATAATCTCATTGTGGGAGGACTCATCACCATCAACATTGGCACCATCACCATCTTATCTGCAAACCGTAGTACATCTCTTGTATTCAATCTTTGTCTCAATATCTCAGATTGGTACCTTTGGGTTGCTGGTAGTGTTGATTACATCTTGTAGTTGATGTGAGTTGTTTACTTGGTGGAAGATTATATGTTCAGATTATTAATCATATATTATTGTCCTCTGATCATGAACATGAATATGATTTGTGTGGGTAGTTCCATGTGTTCTTGAGGATATGGGATAAGTCTTATTATAAGTAATCATGTGAAGTTGGGTTATGTTCCATGTTTTGATGATGGGTTATGTTATTTTTCCTCTGGTGGTGTCGTGTGAATGGCCACTACACATGACACATTACCATACTTGGGCCTAGGGGAAGGCATTGTGGAATTAGTAAGTAGATGATGGGTTGTGAGCGTGACAAAAGCTTAAACCCTATTTTATGCGCTATTTTGTAAGGGACTAATTTGGATCCATATATTTCATGCTATAGTCAGATTTATCTTAATTCCTCTACTATAGTTGTGGATGCTTGCGAGAGGGCATAATCATAAGTAGGTTGTTTGTCCAAGTAAGAACAATATCTTAGCACTGGTCTATCCACATAATAAATTTTCAAAGCAATGAACACGAGTCAATGAATCTTGATGAAATTAACTAGCCAAAATCCACACGTGTCCTCGAGAACCTTTTGGTCACTATAAGAAATACTTCCGGCTTGTACTTTGCAATAAAAATGATTGGGCAACCTTGCTGCACCTTGTTACATTTGGTACTTATTACCTTCTACAAATTATATTGCTATCAAAATATCTGTCACAACTACTTTGACAACACTTGCAGAGAATATCTTGTTGAAAACCGCTTATTGATTCATTTTGCCCCTCGTTGGGTTGAACACTCTTACTTATCAAAAGGACTATGGTTGGTCTCCTATACTTGTGGGCCATCAAGTATTAATGGAGAATGGTCCAAGGCACCACAAGTTCACTAGGGACTTCTCTGTCGAAAGCAGGTAGTGGCATGGTAAAAAATTACTGTTGGGAATTGACACATACGTAACATTCATAACTATGATCATTCGTAGCATAATCTTGTATAGGCATAACGTCTGTGACAAGTAGACAACAATTCAAGTGCATATACTGCTATTACTCCACCCGAGGACCACTATCCAGCATGCATCTCAAAGTATCAATTTTAATGAAGAACAAACTAAAGCAATAAGCAAGATGACATGATGTAGATAGAAAGAAACCTAGAAATAAGATCAATCTCTGTCGTTTTATCCTTATTAGCAACAACACATCACGTGCATTTGCCCCTTTTATCACTGGGCAAGAGCACCGTGAGGTTGAACCCACTACTATGCACCACTCCCTCTAAAGAACAATTGATCTATCCTGGCCAGAGAAGACAAATAACTCAAAAAGCATACATAGCTACTCAATCATACAACAAACAAACTACAAAAGGTTCAATTATATTCAATGAACAATATGATCACAAATCGACAAATCATCGAATCCCAACAAACACACCACAACAATTAAAGTGGGTTGAACTCATAGGAGATCAATGTATTGAAGATCCAAAAGAGAGACATGGAGAATAAGCTATCTAGCTACTACTATGGAACCGCAGGTTCCAAAATAACTACTCACAAATCATCATGGAGGCAGCAAGGTTGATGAAGAGGCTTGCCATGATGGCTTCCCACTCCGGCAGAGCACCAGAACAGGGCTCCAGATGGGATCGCTTCAGAACAGAGGCTTGCGGTGGAGATATTTTTTTGGGTTTGCTTCTGAGGGCTTCGGGATTTATGTGATTTTATAAGCTACAAATTAGGTCAAACGGAGGCTTAGGGGGGCCACATGGGCAGGTGGCATGACCACCCCCTAGCTGCGCCACCAGGCCATGTGGCTGCCTCGTAGGTCCCCTCGACCTCTCCTGAAGCTTCTAGGGTCCTTCATTGGCTAGAAAAAATGTGAAAATTTGGCATCGTATGTGGACCTTCATATATATGGATTTTTAGCGAAACCAGAAACAAGCAAAAGATAGGAACTTGCATTGGGCACTAAATTAATAAGTTAGTCCAGAAAAATAATATAAAACATATAAAAGTGATAATATGATAGTATATAAAAAATATAGATATGTTGGAGATGTATCAATGGCCACTGACCTGTCTTTTATAATAAGTCTCCAAATTGTTCTAGGGTTCACTGTTCATGTGTTGTCCATTGCAATTCTTTTGTTTAGCATGAATCTAATGGTGATGTGGTCATGTTGTGATAGTAGATCATGATAATAAAATTTTAATGGTCTCAACTCTGATTATGTATGTCATTTAGTTTCTGGCCTTTTAATTTTAGGAATTAGAGGTGAATCATTCTATTTTTGCGTTGTTCATCCAATTTGTAAACTGTGCTATTCATTAATTTGGCAAAGGGTACTGAACATGTATAGTAGGCACTGATTAATGTAGACAAGGAAGAAATTTAACAATTTTAACCATCGGATAAATTTGTTAACTATTGCAGGAGGGGAGAAACTATGGAATATTTCAGTGGGTAGATCAGGAGTGGCCAGACTCACTGCAGAATGCTCTCCACATGTTAAGCGGTTTATTTGACGAGAACAAGCATACTAATAGGCTTGCACGCCTGGAACATTCATCTAGTGTCACAATGTTATGAAAGAGAACATGAAAGTAGAGGACAACCATGCCAAGTTGGTTGTCGATGTCCCAGGAGAAGAGTGCTCAAGAATACAACTATCAATAGAGTTGAAGGGACAATGAAGAGAGAAGATCTTTGTTTTGGACAACAACATGGGAAATTTGAAGCAAGAGCTTGGTGCAATGGAGGTTGAGAACACTAAACTCGAGGAACGAGTTAGCATGTTGAAGCACACCTAGGTTGCTCAAGCCAGTGTCGTTAGGAATTTTTCACACAACTGAAAGAGAAGGAAAAACTAAAACTTAGAGGAGAAACTTGGAGTTTTGCATTGTCGACCTCGTGAAAGCCTGTCAAAAGAACAAGATCAAGCTCAAGGGCACCAAAGCCATTTGTGATGAAGAATAAGAGATAATCTGATTATCTTAGTCATTATGTATCTTTTGAACAAATCTTTAGTCTAAAACTTTGAACTATGGCTTGTTAGGTTGAGTATGTGAACTACGGTGTGTGATGAATCCTCTAAACTATGTTTAGTTTGAGTATGTGAACCTCCTTGATATGCTTATGAGAACTAAGTTAGTTTGAGTGTGTGAACCTTCTTGTAATTTAAATATGATGTTGTTGGATGTATTAATTTTAGGTCTTCCATCAACGCCGAGACACCATAGATGGTTAAATTAGGGTTTTAGGTGCTCCATCGATGTCGAGGCATCCAAGATGCTTAAAGTAGGGTTTGCCGGGTTCCATTGCCGCAAAAACATCCTATATGGTTAAATTAGGGTTTTACGTGTTCTGTTGACGCCGAGGCACCTAATAGGTCTCAAACATATCTACAATTTTTTATTTTTTCATGGCATGTTTATATCATTTTGGCATAGTTCTGACACCAATTTTATTATTTTTCTGAAATTACCTATTAATTAAGTGTGTAGTGCTAGTTGTTGTTTTCTGCATGTTTTATATTTTTCAGAAAAATCAAATTTTTCGAGCTAAAAAATCCAGAACAAGCAGGAGAAGTTTTGTATGGGGAAGCTTGTTTCTGGGCGTGCTTGGATTCAAGCCCTTGGAAGATCATGTTTACACGCCAGACGTCCTTTGGGGATGTCTCTGCCTTGTCTCACCAAAGCCGCCACCTTTGCCCGTGGGGCGGAGTCCCTCGACGGAGAAGAAGGTCTCTTGGAGGCGTGAGGGCGCTTTCATTTCTTTGGAGCCTTCGTGCAAGGTTTCTAATGAAGGTTTGTGAATGTTTCTCTTTCTTGATGAACACACTTTAAGCATTAGAAATGAGCTTGTTCATATGTAGCAAGAGCCGGTTTGGTGTGAATTAGACTAGTAGACCTATACTCAGTGTTAACTTCCACCTCCGCTTTCTTAGGCGATGGTACAAGATTTGCGGAGTTAAGACTCAAAAAATTGGATAAACATGGGGGGGGGGGGGTTTCTAGAATAAGTAAATTCCAGTTTACCCGGATATTTTTTCTTTTGGAAAAGGCGCCGGTAAAGCCGCCCGGACCGGGTGCCTTGTCTCCCGGCTTTCGGTTGACGGCATTTTCCATAACGTAAGAACAGGTAAATGGCTTTCATAACGTCCTGTTTACCCGGATATTTCTTTTTGGGAAAAAGGCGCCGGTAAAGCCGTCCGGACCGGGTGCCTTGTCTCCTGGCTTTCGGTTGACTGCATTTTTCACCTCCTCGGTGAAACGGTTCGTCCATGCCCTGAAATTCAAGCCCTCTATAAAGATCTTGGGATCAAAATAACTTCTCCAACGTGATTGGTAGACGGAAATCTTTCTACTTATCGAATTTCCATATCCTTTTGTTTAACATCCTTCCTTTTGCCTTAATTAGTTTTTTTTTGCCTCAATTAGGTTATAGACGTTCTCTTTTTTTTTGAGGGAAGGTTATAGAGGTTCTCTTATCCAATCACAGCCGGAGCATCCTGAGATGGTGGCACCGAAATAGCAGCACGCTGGAGTGAGCTGGAAGCGGCGTGAATCCCGTCACAAACGTCGCTGCGGCGCACAGCGTTGAGCTGGACCCGGGCCGGGTGACGGCGGTGCCTCGTCGCTCGCCGTCCAAAATGAAGACGGGGACAGGACCCACGTAACCGGCCACGCAATGGAAGGCCACGACCGTTGCTACTTTCATACGGGGTGGATCAAGTCACCGAAATCTTTCCAGGAGTTACTCAACTGAAAATGCTTTTCGTAGGCCACTAGCAAAAATATATCCTACGGGATACCAGCAGTAGCGCATACTGATACTACTATGCTTGCACTAGCGAACATAACAGTTTCTTTGCAGTGGATTGCACCCTTCACGCACAAATAGCACTACGCCCGTGCCCGGACAAAAAGAGCAAATTATCTTTCTTACTTTTGGCCACGAAAAAGAAGAGAAGAATCAAGCAAAAAGGATACGTGGACTAGATCAGCAGATGCTTAGGTGAGAAGGGTTTTGCATCTGCCGTGCATTTCCATTTCGTTTCTGCCCTTTGGGACCAAGCAAATCGGCCTGCGATCGTGGCAGACCACAGCAATACAAAAACCACGTTTAAAATTGGCAAGGAAACATAGGTTGGGGGTTTTATATGTCACGTTGTGAGAATTTTATGCCAACGAAACTTTCATTTCAATCCATATCCGTGATCTCTGAGGAAGGTACAGTGTTGCTGTCGAGGAATGACGAGGAAGACTTGTCTGCTTCCGGCAACTGACAATGTGGCCGGCGACAGGGACTCTGAGATGATCAGGTCCACCAAACACCACGCCGTATATTTGTGGATTGAGATTCCCCGTCGTGCAGCTTCTAGCAACAAAGCCATGAGCAATTATGGGAAGTGTTAGCCACTAAATAGCTTGGTAATTAATTGTCATTAGTTGATTATCGCGTACATGCATAGCATTATCTTCTTCGGTATTGTTCTGTACCCACTGGTCTCTGAATTGCTGTGTGCAAGGAAACTGCTGGATTTTGTGTGCCAATGAACTACTGAAGTTTTCCATGCAAGCTAATTACTTCGCAAACAAAATTTAGATGACCTTTTCGTACTAACAATCTAGGATGGATTGCAGATATGGCATAATATTTCAGCCTCAGAAAAGGCAGCTAGGGCATGGACAGGCGAAGAAATGTCCAGGAAACTGCATCTAGTTTACAGATATGGCATGATTTGCTCGATTAATTACACATATTTTTTTGTGATTGGACCAACCACGGCAGCATACGCGTTCGCCAACGCCTGACATAAGCATTCTGCGCGCTCCGCAGCGTCATGGCCGGATTTTTCCGTACCGCCCACTACACCCCAATCAAATTGATTATACGAGATAGGAATTTTAATTCCGGGTGCATTTAATGCACTCAAGATTTAGTCTTTACGTACATAAATAAGTGTATATCCTCGCCGATCCAAGCACTATAGGCGTCAAGATTAAGCTCGTTGAATAACATACTAGTGCTTAGTGGCTAAGTATTTGGTTGCATTTTTTCCCAGAGTAACAGACAAAACTACTACTCCCTCCGTCCCACAATATAAGATCGTTTTTCAAGCTAGTTGTAGGATGGAGGGAGTATGTTTCAATTAGAAGAAAAGAACATTAAAAAAAGAACTAGAAGAAAGGAGACTTATTATTGATAAACTTATATCAACCGCAGACTTTCCTGTAAGGTAAACTCGGTAGAACCCTAAAACGGCATGCGTACTCTTCGTGTAAGAGAAAATGGTCGCGGTTTCTCAACGCATTTTCTCTGAGCACAATGCAAGTAGAATATATTGTGGTACATACTGTTCTGTACTGTGAAACATTTGGATTTCTTCCCCTGGACAAAATCAAATCAATTTGTATTTTACTGTAAACTTAAATCAACCGCAGACTTTTCTGTAAGATAAACTCGGTAGAACCCTAAAACGGCATGTGTACTCTTCGCGTAAGAGAGAATGGTCGCGGTTTCTCAACGCATATTCTCTGAGCACAATGCAGGTAGAATATATGGTGGTACATACTGTTCTGTACTGTGAAACATTTGGATTTCTTCCTCTGGACAAAATCAAATCAATTTGTATTTCACTATACGAATCTTCTACCGTGGATTCAACTGCTAGGCCTGATTAGTCCCTGCATATAAATAGTGCATTTCACGTGCCATTTTGTGTGTTGTTCGGACCAGTACATGTCCAGTTAGTGAGAAAAGGATCTTGAAACTACAGATTTAACCCTCGATTCGACAACGCATACCGGTATGCTTTCACTTCCGAAGTCGTCATCCGTTTTTTTTTTTGAATTTTCTGTGGTAGCATATGGACGACCTCGCTAGAAACAGCTAGACGTTAAGGCTTGTTGTTACCGGTATCTTTCATGACGACTGTACAAGTGGAATTCTGGGATGAATTATCGGCCGCTCTTTTTCTCGGTCACACACAAAAACAGCAGGGACACTGACGTGTGCACTACTAACGACCAAACGGTGTGTACATAATCATTAACAGCTATGTAACTGTGTGTGTGTCAAATAGAATTAACACTTATCATTAGCAGGTTAACACTTGGTGATTACACAGTGCTTATCCAGAAGTAGTATCATTAGCAACCAAGGATTAAAATTGCGGAAGAAAGAATTTAGGGGCAGGAAATGCTCCATCTCCGATGATTTCAGTGTTATCTGCCGCGATTCACAACGGCATTCAAATTGCGGGGCAGTTTCCGAACGGAGATAGGGCCGCAAATTGCGTTGGTTGCATCCGTGATTTAAAATCATTTTAGCAACCTATTTTAAAATTTTGCGGGATATGTAGCAACCTATTAACTCTAGATGATTGCAGTCGTTATCCAGGATGTTATCTTGAGCGATTCATTCGGACATGCTTAGCCGCTTGGTCATAGGAGCATTAATTTACTGCCTTGGAATTACTACGAAGCAACTATAGCCATCCTATTCCTGACGCTATATAAGCACCCCCACCCGGCCGCTCTTCCAAACCCCAAACCGTTCAGACAATCACCTCTCCACATATCTACTCCTCCTCAGCACCCGCTCCCATCAAGTTCTTCCTCAGCGTAGCAAGGCAGTAGATCCGAGAGGGTGCCGCCGCGATGTCCGACGTGACGGCGGTGATGGATCTGGCGCTTCCACCGGGGTTCCGGTTCCACCCCACCGACGAGGAGGTGGTCACCCACTACCTCACCCGCAAGGTCCTCCGCGAATCCTTCTCCTGCCAGGTGATCACCGACGTCGACCTCAACAAGAACGAGCCGTGGGAGCTCCCGGGTGAGTAGTACTACTCCTCGTCTGATCTGATTGGATTTGCAGGCACCAGGCAAGCAGCGCGCTCATGGCCGGCCGGTTCTATGGTTTTGCAGGGAAGGCGAAGATGGGGGAGAAGGAGTGGTTCTTCTTCGTGCACAAGGGTCGGAAGTACCCGACGGGAACGCGCACCAACCGGGCTACGAAGAAGGGGTACTGGAAGGCGACGGGGAAGGACAAGGAGATCTTCCGCGGCAAGGGCCGGGACGCCGTCCTCGTCGGCATGAAGAAGACGCTCGTCTTCTACACCGGCCGCGCCCCCAGCGGCGGGAAGACGCCGTGGGTGATGCACGAGTACCGCCTCGAGGGCCAGCTGCCCCATCGTCTTCCCCACACCGCCAAGGTACGGCTGGCAAGATTCGATTGTCCCCGTCTCCGTGTCGATCGGTCGATCCGCCGGAGCATCCGGAGATGCTGCTGGAATGGACCGCGCGCTCACATGTCGCGCTCGCGATTTGTTTCTTATTCTTCTGATGTTGTTTTCTCAACCTGCCTGTTGCGTGCCTGTAGGACGATTGGGCTGTTTGCCGGGTGTTCAACAAAGACTCGGCGGCGAAGAATGCGCCGCCCCAGATGGCGCCGGCGGCTGACGGGGCCATGGAGGACCCGCTCGCCTTCCTCGATGACTTGCTCATCGACACCGACCTGTTCGACGACGCGGACCTGCCGATGCTCATGGACTCTCCGTCTGGGGCTGACGACTTCGCCGGCGCTTCGAGCTCCACCTCCAGCGCGGCCCTGCCGCTCGAGCCGGACGCGGAGCATCTGACCATCAAGACGGAGCTACCGGTGCTACATCCGCAGCAGCAGCAGAGCCCGAACTACTTCTTCATACCGGCGACGGCCAACGGCAATCTTGGCGGCGCCGGGTACTCACCCTACCAGGCTATGGGCGACCAGCAGGCTGCGATCCGCAGGTACAGCAAGCCGAAGGCGGAGGTAGCGTCTTCGTCGGCGCTGCTGAGCCCTTCGCTGGGCTTGGACACGAGGGCGCTCGCCGGCGCGGACACCTCGTTCCTGATGCCGTCGTCGCGGTCGTACCTCGATCTGGAGGAGCTGTTCCGGGGCGAGGCTCTCATGGACTACTCCGACATGTGGAAGATCTGATTGAATCCATCCATCTATTCGCTGGATTGGAGCGTCTCAGTTTGCTGGTAGCTATAGATGGTTATTTGGTTGATGCTAGCTCTTCGATTGATTAGTTGCTTCATTAACTTTCAGTTAAGGATTGGGTTCATTAGGCGGTGGTGATTCGAGGAGGATCGTCGTGTGTTTGTTGATGCGTGCAAGGCATAATGATGGCCTGTGAGGAGGGATTAATCTTAGGGTGTGATATCAAACTACTAGGAAGCATATGTAGTTTGTACATAGTTTACCTGATTGCCATCCTACAGTTTAGCTATTAGGGGGATGAACCTGATCGAGTTGGTTGATAAATCTGATTGTGTGTTGATGGAGATGAATTATTCCCATTGTTAATGTTTTATTTATTTGATTGTTAATCATACATGCCATGGGTTATTCGGGGGTCTTGGTTACTGGACGGTGGACGGTACCATCCTTTAATCGCGATCCACGATCCCTGACGGCATATGTGTGTACCGAGCAAAATATACTGAATCTGTTAAAAGATTTTGAAGCGCCCAGTCACTGAGCCAAGGTGCCTTGTAGTAGACGTCGCGTTCCAGTTCCCTACGTGTTTTTTTAATGGTTTCAAAATTATAGTGGTTTCAATTTTTCTACACATTTATTTACCGGTTTCAAAAATTATGGTCAGGATGGTTAAAACCATGCGACCTGTGGTAGTTCTTCTTTTTTGCGAAATAAACTTCCGTTCTATTCATCTTCAATCATGATAGTACAACGAACACTAGAAATAATAAGAATTACATCCAGATCCGTAGACCATCTAACGACGACTACAAGCATTGAAGCGAGCCGAAGGCGCGCCGCTGTCATCGCTCCTCTCTCGCCGGAGCCGGGCAAACTAAGGCCCCTTAGAACCAACGCACCAGAACAGTAACGGTCGCCGATGAAGAGTGTAGATAAAAAGGATCCAACCTGAAGACACACGAACAAAGACGAACGACGAACAGATCCGAGCAAATCTATCAAAGACAGATCCACCGGAGACACACCTCCACACGCTCACCGATGATGCCAGACGCATCACCGAAGCGAGGGCTAGGCGGGGAGACTTTTATTCCATCTTCAGGGAGTCGTCGCCGTCTCGCCTTCCTGAATAGGACACAAACCCTAACAAACCTCAAAAATATCTAAAAACGGAGCCCTCCCACCGACAAGGGCCGGGATCCATCCCGCCCCCATGGTCCTAAAGCCATGGGAGATGGGGCAGACTGGCGCCGGCGCCGGCGGGAGGCAGAGGAACCCTAGCTTTTTGGGTATGCGACGGCTGGCTAGGCCGTCTCTTGATGGAGAGCCGTGTTTTCCTCATAGATGTTACCTGTTTAATTTCTCTACCAATTCATTATTTCAAAAAATATAGCAAAAATTTGCTGGGATGTTTCGAATGCATATGGTCGAATTTGCTCTTACACCTCACTGATTTTATTTTTTGACCGTGCGGGGCACAATCCATTTAGCCTAGACGTAGCTCAGCCCCTGCCGAGGGAGTACGGAAGAATACGCTGAAGCCCTTCGAGTGCATTAACAAAATGTTCATACTTGATTCGGCTTCAATCTATCATTTTCTAGGATTGGACTCGGTTCTTCATATAGGGATCGTTCTTATATATTGTTGGTGCAATTCCATGGACGGCCGATGAGGGGCGAATGTGATTAGTTTTTTTTTTTTTGAATTGGCGCGTACGTACATGATTGGTTCAAATGGACAAACATGCCTGCCCTTCGCTCGTTCTGAGGGACACCCTAGCGCTTGGCTTTCTCGTGCTTCCTGCCGGCAGCGCCGTAATCTGTCTCGTCTCATGTGGCCCAGGGTCATGAAGGTGTAGTGGATCCCAACCCTTGTCGGCGGGAGGGCTTCGTTTTTAAATGTCTTCTTAAATTTTTTAGGGTTTGTGTCTTTTTTGGAGAGACGAGGCGGCGGTGGCAGCTCCTTAAAGATGGAATAAGATTCTTCCTGTCTAGCCTCCATCCCGGTGGTGCTTCTAGCATCGTTGCAGGACGTGTGAAGGTTTGTCTCCAACGGATCTTGCGTGATTCAATCGGCATTTGGCTTCGGTGGATTTATGTGGATCAAATATTCGTTCGTTTGCGTTTGTGTGCTTACAGGTTGAATCCTTCTGACCTACGTGTTTTAGTGCGCTGGTCCTATAGGGACTTAGCACGACGACTTTTCGATTGCCTATTACAACAAGGTTTGACTGGCTCCAATGAGGGAGAGATGTTTCTAGTCGTTACTAGGTGGTCTATGAAGTTGGATATAATTTTTTCTTTTGGTGTTCTTTATACTATAGCAATTTTGACAGTTGACGGATACTCCCCCATCCCTTTATTTAAGGTGTATTATTTTCAATACAGTGATGAAGACACATAATTATTGACAAATGAGGCCGAAATTATCTTTGTCTAAATCGTGGATTAGCGCAAGTTTTTGCTGAAACAAAAACTCGAGGCCTGCCTGGTGCAGTCATGAATCAAACCGTTTCACGTGCATGCGTGTATCCAATCATTCGCATTCGTTTCCAAGCCACGGGACGTCGTCAGCGAATCCATCTGCATGCACGCGCACAAAAAAGATAATCAAATCAATTCCTGGCGATCAATTGGAGTGTCTCCAGTATTACTCGTAATTAAACAACGGCTCCACTTGCTATTACTACTGCTGGGTGCTAGCTAGCTGGCCGCCGGGAGCATGGAGGGCTCCCACCCGTTCGCCTTTCTCGACTGCTCAACACCGAAATGTTGCTCACCACCGCACAGGAATAATTGATCCCCGAGTATTTAGTGTTTATTCCCTTCAGGAAAAGCTTTCTATCTATTCATCTGACAGTGCAAAGAACTTCAGAAGAGACAGAAATTACATCAACGTCCGTAGCAAGTTGTTTATCGAGTAAGTTTTCGCACGCACTCAGTCAACAACGTCTTTATGGGTGCCGCATAAAGAAAAATACTCGGCAAACAGGCGAAACTCGGTAATGAACTCGGCAAAGCATGGACACTTGACAAAGTCAACATAACACACTTGGAGAAGTAGTTTTTTTTTTTTGCGGGGAACACTTGAGGAAGCAGTTATCTAGAAGAAACGTAACAAAATGTACTTAACTAATTTGTTTAAGCAGATAGAAACTTTTCTGCTTTGGTTGGAAAAATAGAAGGTAGGCCTGGGTTGAGCGCCACATATATGGGACAATGGATGGGAACATTCATTGGGGGTAAGCAAGCCCCGTCCACTCTCACATCCTCTGGTGGTGACAAATAGCTCTGGTGGTGACAAATAGCTCACGCATCGTATGTGCGTCAGTTGTCGCAACTTGCGAGTTTTGGTGGAACTTTTTTCACATGCGCACGAGAGATGAGAGGTTTTGTTGTGGTGTTTTTATAAATTTGATTTTCAAAACAATTTATCTCTGGAATCATAAGTCCAAATCTTGAGTCCGTTTTCACCATTGTGTTACTCCCAAAGTAATATTTTTTTTTACCTCATGGTAGTAGGTTTTGATGATTTTTTGACTGAAAATTGTCCTTTCAAAGTGAACTAACATGTGCTTTCTAATTGTACCATGTTCTCAAGTGAAGCTAACGTATGCTCATGTGGGGTGATACAAAAATATGCTTGCAAGTAGATTAACATGTGCTTCCTCCACATGGTGAACACTAGTAAAAAAAGGGTCATTTGTCCCGGTTCATAAGGCCCATCTGTCCCGGTTGAAGAAACGGGACTAAAGGATCGTTACTAATGCCTAGGCCTAAAGGGTCATTACTAAAGGGACTAAAAAGTCGAAACACACATGTGCTCCCGCATGAAATCCCACATGTGGTCAACCCGGGAGCACAACACACTTGTGCTTCTCCGTGAAGCACACATGTAGTCCACGCAAGAACATAACAGACTTGTGCTCCTGACAGCCATGGGCAAAAAAATGAGGAAACAAAAGAAGGGAAAATAAAGAAATAAAAAACCAAAAACCCACAAAAAACATGGAAAACAGAGGAAAGAACCGGGAAACTACGACAGATCCGTGCATATCGACTCCCTATGTATCTACCACTATACATGGCTCCAGAGTTCTGGTACATATGAATTACCCTCACGTACACACAATGCAAATAGAAGTCAATCCAGCACAACTGGGCGCCAAGCAGCGATACGTACTATAGTCTATAGCCATTGCCCATTGGCTAGAAGAACATCCATCTCAAAATAAGTGTTGCTGACTTTGTACTAAATCAATGACACGTATTTTGAGACGGAGAAAGTTTTAGACTAGTACTCCCTCCGTTCCAAATTACTCGTCGCAGAAATGAATGTATCTAGAACTAAAATACATATAGATACATCCATACCTACGACAAATAATTCAAAACAGAGGGAGTATCTATTTGTAGCGCTAGATGTAGGTGCATTGAAATGTACATGCTGCATGCATGCGGCATTCCCGCGGTGTTGGCTTCTCGTGTTGGTAACATACGCGCGCGTGATCAATCGACCGAGCTAGCTGTTGCTTCAGTGTGTTGGTGAAGCACCAACAATTTGGATCTATCAAGTTTATTGACAAATATACTAGTACTAGCATATATACATAGTGCACATGACAATGACATAGTTGATCAATTAGTTCTTTAATTAATCTGCCATCAGGCCGCTTGGCGTGGACATGTGGCCAGGGAGGGGAGGGGAGGCTTGTGCGTGTTGCAACGTCTCATGTCGTTGGCGTTGCGAGGTGCTACGCTGTTAGCTGCAGCTCGCGCGCATGGCGGCAAATCCGTTCGACAAAGTCTCGCCACGTACCCAACGTCGGACTATTACACGCAGCTCTCCATATAAACCCGCTCCGCTCCAATGAGTAGGAAATGCATGCTAGCCGTGTAACCGGGTCAGCCGCTAATCAGACGGACAAGACTGTATTGATGAAGGTCATATTCTTTCATCCGTATTGCTTCAAGCATGCATGCGTGAAGCGGATCGATCGGAACGTGATATTCTCTGCTGCCGACATAGCGATCCGCGGCTAGGCACAGTGGTAGTCATGGAACCTTGGAGTATGATCGATCATTGGAGCACCACGTATGTAGGTAGGTCCATACTGTTATGTCTCGGCCGTGAAACGTGACGGGAGTGCCATGTGGTCATGCGGATGTGGACGACAGTGCTGCCGTGGCTCGTCGTACTATGGAAGAAAATGAGATAGATGCCTCACTTCCCCTTGACAAACAAAGAAGATGACTGCTAAAAACCAATTCTCTGAAATTGGAAAGAGCTCTCGCCCGAGCCGCTCCCGCGGGCGGCAGGGCGAACCCTAGCCGCCGCCGGACCTCTCCTCCTCCTCACCTCCTCGCCGCCGCCGGAGGGCGCCGCCGGGCGAAGCCTGGTCGGCGTCGGCGGCGGCGGGGTCCTCTAGCCTCCCTCCCCTGTTGCTCGCGGCGCGGGTGCGGCGGCTTGGCAGGGACGTCGCTCGCGCGGGGCGGCGCGGCTTGCCGGTGGAGCGGCGGCGGCTGCGCGGTGGTTGGGCGGCAGGCGAGGTGGAGTTGGCGGGGTCGGCTCTGCTGCGGGTGGAGTCGCTGACGGCCCAGATCCCCTTGTCAGCCGGCTCGGGCTGCGACAGCTTGGACTGGAGGGCACACTGCCTTGGCTGGGTGGTGCTCCGGCGAGGCTGAGAGGCCTCCTGCTGCTGTTGGCTGGCGGCGGGAGAGGCTCGGGGGGGGGGGGGGGGGGGGGGGGGGGGAGGGGGGTGGAGTGTGGCGGCACAGGGGCGGGCAGCAGCCGCGGTGGCGCGCCCCTCTGCTACAGGGCAGTTCGGGCTCCCCTCGTTGTCCCGGCGTGGATTTGGGCTGCCACGGCATGGTGGTGGCTCATAGCGGTGGTTCGGGTTGGCTCACGGTGGCGGTTGGACATCTCCGGCGTCGGTTTATCGGTGAGCGGCCTGTTTCGGCTTCGACCCCTCTTTTCATCATCCGGGCTCTATCCTTGTTGAAGGGTTGGTCTTCTCCCAGCTGCGGTCCAGTGCTCGTCTCGCGCCCGGTGTTGCGGGATCGAGCTCGTCTCGCGCCCGGCAACAGGGCCGAGTTTGTCTCGTGCCCGGCAGCAGGACCGAGCTCGTCTCGTGCCCGGCAGCAGGACCAAGCTCATCTCGTGCCTGGCTGCAGAATCGAGCTCGTCTCGCGTCCGGCACAGCAGGACGGGTCACCGGAGGCCAATTTTGGCCGGCCTTTCAGGTTTCGGCGGTCGGGGCTGCCCAGGAGTGTGAAAGGCGATGCCTTTCTACTCGTCTCTTTGGTTGGGGTAGCGACCGGGCTCGGGTGAGATGGTGTCTAGGTCTTGGATGCCGGGGCGGCGGCCCTGGTGGTGGTAGCGCGGTGCTCATGGGCAGAGCCCATGGCTTGGTGCTGCCCGGTGACCATGGCTGTGTGGGCGGCATGGTGGCTGGGGTGTGGCATTCGTTGGCGGTGAGTGTTGGCCGGGGGTGAAAACCTGTTCTATCTTCGGACGGACCGGCGGCGGCGTAGCGTGTTCTCTTCTTGAAGGCGTCGTTGTGGCTCTCATCGGTCATCGTGTTGCTCTAGGGGAAACTCTGATCCTCGGGTCGGGCGGTGGCGGTACGTTAGCGTCGTAACATTCTTGAAGGCACCGCCTTGGAGCACACGGTTCGCCATATGCGGCTTCATCTCTTCGCGGTGGCGTGTTTACGGTGGAGGACCCCGATTGCTCTTGTAGTGTTAGGGGTGATGTTGTTGTGCTCAGCGCCTATGTATCCCGCCTTGGGTGCGTGCGTGTGTTGTCGTGGGATGCGTTTGTACTTGAGCTGTGGTTGATCATTGTTTTATATATAAAATGGGACGAAAGCCTTTTTCGATAACAAAGAAGATCAAACAAAGAAAACTCCAAGTAGGTGAAATTAATCAAGCCACGCACGGGCAACACATCCCTGTCACGCGCCTAATTACGTCCTATTTAGCATGAGTCCATGATGACCAAAATACTGGGTTAAACATATGCCATACCATATTCGATCCATTTCTGCTCCTTTGATTCCATCAGCGCTAACATCAGCACCCACCAATCCGCTCCAGGCAAATCATTGACTTGACCGTTGTCCTTGTAAACGCTGCCTGTGATTGGCCAATTTAGGCGAATTATGTATCTTTAGAACAATCTTTAGTCTGAAACTTTGAGCTATGGTTTGTTAGGTTGAATATGTGAACTACGGTGTGTGATGAATCCACTGAACTATGTTTAGTTTGAGTATGTGAACCTTCCTGAAGTATTTGAACTAAGTAAGTTTGAAATTTGGTCACTTGATATGCTTTGAACTAAGTTAGTTTGATTGTGCGAACATTCTTGCAATTTAAATATGATGTTCTTAGATGCATTGATTTTAGGTGTTCCATCGACGCCGAGACGCCCTAGATGGTTAACTTAGGGTTTTAAGTGTCTCGTCGATGCTGAGGCGCCCTAGATGCTTAAATTAAGGTTTTAGGGCTTCCACTGGCGCCAAAACATCCTATATGGTTAAATTAGGGTTTTAGGTGTTCCGTTGACGCCGAGGCAGCTGATACGTCTCAAATGTATCTATAATTTTTATTTTTTTCATGCCATGTATATATCATATCGGCATAGTTTTGACATTAATTTTTATTGTTTTTTTGGACTAACCAATTAACTCAGTGTCCCGTGCCACTTACTGTTTTCTGCATGTTTGTAGATTTTTTTAATAAAATCATTTTTATCCGGCTAAAAATAATCTGAGAAAATCAGGGGAAGTTTTGCATCGGGAAGCTTGTTTCTGGGCACGATTGGATTCGAGCCCTCGGAAGATCATGTTTATACGCCGGACGTCCTTTGGGGATGTTTTCTGCCCTGTCTCACCTCAGCCGCCGCCTTTGGGGCCGGAGTCCGGAGGTGGAGAAGGTCCCTAGGTGGAGTGGGAGCTGGACCTGGGCGGGGTGCCTCCTCGCTCGCCCACCGTCCAAAACAAAGACGGGGACCCACGTAACCGGCCACGCAACGGAACGCTGCAACCGTTTCCACCTTCTACCAGGGCTTCAACTCAGCCGGAAAACGCTTTCCCGTGGGCCACTACACATATAGCACTATGCCCGTGCCGGGACAAAAAGAGCAAAAGGGGCAGGCAAATTATCATTAATTTATTTGTCACGAAAAGTGTTGAGTGTATGTGTTGTGCATATCGGTATATTGGGTCTATCTCCTAATTGTCTTGTATAGTTAAGGTCGTGGTCCATCTCTGTACATGCGTTCGCACGCTGAGTAATGCATCGTGCAATACTCACAACACACATGGTATCATTTTTTTAGGTTTACGATCCTCGCTTCCGCTCCGTCGCTGCCGCGCACCTTCCCCGCACTGCTGCCGCCGCCACCACCCAGCCGCCGCTACCATTCTCCCTTCTCCCTGCTGTCGCGCTTTTCCCTTCCCTCCCCCGCGTCGCCGCCTACCCCTACTGCCGCCGCGCCACTTGCACCACCCTGCGTCACCGCAACCCTACTCCCTCCTAGCCGATGTTGTTTCCCGTCGCCGCTGCCCTTCATCTCCGCCCGCCCGCCCAACCCCGAGCCGACCCCACCTCCCGAACGCCAGCTCGAGCCGCGCGCCACCGCCACCCGCACCAAACCCTAGCCCGCACCTCCCTCGTCATGTCGTCTGTCATGTCATCCAGGTCCACCAACTTCAACCCGTTCACCGACGCCAACCCTTCCGACGTCAACGACATCCGCAACCTGAACATCTACGAGCGGGTGCCAGTTTGTCTTTCCCAGACGGACTCCTCCTACTACACGTGGAAGACGTATTTCTCCCTCGTGTTTCGGGAGTACCACCTCGTCGATCATGTGGACGGCTTCGTCGACTCCAGCCTCATCCCCGAGTTCCATGATTGGTCCACCATCGACACCACGATCATTCGGTGGTTCTTCCTCATCATCTCATTGGACCTCTTTCAGACGGTCATGCAGGACGGTGACGACCCCCACGCCGTGTGGACCAAACTGAATGGGCTCTTCATCGACAATCAACTCCAACGTCGTGTTTTTTTGCAGCAAGAATTTTTTGGGTGCCACCAGGACAACTCCTCCGTCGACGACTACTGTCGTCGCTTCAAAACTCTTGCTGACGAGCTCCGCGATATTGACGCGTAGATCGATGATGACCTCCTCCTCAGAACGCTCACCGACGGGCTCAACGAGGACTTCGGCAATGCCGCGGCGAACCACACCCTCCTTCGTCAACTATGTTGCGTACCTCCGCTTGGAGGAGCGGCGGATGAAGCAGGTGAAGGCGTGGGCCATCCACACCGCCCTCGCCGCCGGCACCACCCGCGGCGGGCCCCCAACTCCTCCCACTGCTCCGGTCGTGCCACCCCAGCCGCTCCACCAGGCGCCCTACCCGGCGCCGCCGCCGCCGTACCGGCGCTGCAGCAGTAGCCGAGGCTGCTCCCCCTCCCGTACGGGCCGCCCGCACCTCCCGCCCCTCCCGCCGAACGGCGCCATGGTGGCCGGCGCGGTGGCCGCCGCGGGAGTCCGTAGCAGGGAGCCGACCAACCTCGTCAGCCACAGCAGCAGCTCCTGGTGCCCCCTCCGAGGGCTTCCGGCTACAACCCATGGACCGGTGTCGTTCATGCCTACACCATGCCGGTTCCCCGGGCCCCTGCGCCGACGCTTCCCGTGCCGCGCACGTCGGCGCATCAGGCGTACTACGCGGCTCCGCAGCCCTATGGAGGGTACCCACCGCCGCAGTTGAGTGGCGGCTACGACCTCCCGATGGCCCCTCTGTCCCCCTCACCGGTGCTGCCGCCGGCGCCTTTGGATCTGATGCTCCTCGCCGCGCTGCACACCACTCCTACACCGAACAACTATACTAGAGGTGGTGATTGGTACATGCACAACGGGGCCACTGCTCACATGTTTGCTCATCCTGATAATCTTGCCTCCTTCACTCCTATCACCATCGACCGCCGCATCATTGTCGGCGACGATTCCACACTTCTTATCACACACGTTGGGCACACTTCTTTTCCTTCTAATTCCATGCCTTTATCTTTGTCTAACATACTTGTGTCTCCTCATCTTATTAAGAATCTTATTTCCGTTCATTGTTTCACTCGTCAAAATCATGTCATTGTTGAATTTGACGATCTTGGTTTTGTGTTAAGGACGCTTGAACCAGGATGGTACTCCATCGATGTGACAGCCCTGACGAGCTCTATCTGATGCATTCGCTTTCACCCGCCACCACCGCATCAGTTGCTCTCTCCGCTGGCGTCGATCTCTAGCACGCTCGTTTGGGTCATCCTAACCCCGTCACACTTCGTCATATTCTTAGGAGTTTCAGTTTCAGTTGTAATAAGATCGAGGATCACACTTGTCATGCCTGTCGTGTCGGCAAACATGTTCGCCTTCCGTTTAATAACTCCACCACCATTGCTTCTTTTCCCTTTCAGTTGATTCATAGCGATGTGTGGACCTCTCTAGTTTCTAGTAATTCGGGCTACTTATATTATCTGGTCATTCTTGATGATTATTCTCATTATGTGTGGACCTTTTCTTCGCGATGAAAGCCGGATGCATTCTCCACTTTGAAAGCTTTTTTACTCCTATGTCAGCACGCAGTTTGGGCATCCCATCCATGCTCTTCAGACCGACAATGGAAAAAGAGTTTGACAACCTTGCTTTCCGCACCTTTTTGTCGCACCATGGCACAGTCTTTCGTCTCACATGCCCGTATACTTCACAGCAGAACGGTCGAGCCGAACGTGTCCTTTGCACTGTACAACTGCGTTCGCATGTTCTTGTTTCATGCTAACGTGCCGCCTCACTTCTGGCCGGCCGCACTTGCTATCGCATCACTTCTTCTCAACCTTCGACCCTGCCACCCACGGGGGAACTACGCACTGTTGGGGAATATAGTAATTTCAAAAATTTCCTACACACACGCAAGATCATGGTGATGCATAGCAACGAGAGGGAAGAGCATCGTCCACGTACCCTCGTAGACCGTAAGCGGAAGCGTTATGAGAACGTGGTTGATGTAGTCAAACGTCTTCACGATCCGTCTGATCCAAGTACCGAATGCATGGCACCTCCGAGTTCAGCACACGTTCAGCTCGATGACGTCCCACGAACTTCGATCCAGCAGAGCTTCATGGGAGAGTTCTGTCAGCACGACGGCGTGTTGACGGTGATGATGTTGCTACCGACACAGGGCTTCGCCTAAGCACCGCTACGATATGATCGAGGTGGATTATGGTGGAGGGGGGCACCGCACATGGCTAAGGGATCAATGGTCAACTTGTGTGTCTAGAGGTGTCCCTCTGCCCCCGTATATAAAGGAGCAAGGGGAGGAGGCCGGCCGGCCCTCTATGGCGCGCCAGGGGGAGGATTCTCCTCCTAGTAGGAGTAGGACTCCCCTCTTTCCTACTCCTACTAGGAGGGGGAAAGGAAGGGGAGAGGGAGAAGGAAAGGGGGGCGCCCCCCCCCTCTCCTCCAATTCGGACCAGAGGGGGAGGGGCGCGCGACCTGCCCTAGGCCAGCCCTCTCTCTCTCCACTAAGGCCCATATGGCCCATTATTTATCCGGGGGGGGGGGTTCCGGTAACCCTCCGTCACTCCGGTTTTCTCCGAAATCACCCGGAACACTTCTGGTGTCCGAATATAGTCGTCCAATATATCGATCTTTACGTCTCGATCATTTCGAGACTCCTCGTCATGTCCGTGATCATATCCAGGACTTCGGACTACCTTCGGTACATCAAAACTTAAAAACTCATAATACCGATAGTCACCGAACTTTAAGCGTGCGGACCCTACGGGTTCGAGAACTATGTAGACATGACCGAGACACGTCTCCGGTCAATAACCAATAGCGGAACCTGGATGTTCATATTGGCTCCCACATATTTTACGAAGATCTTTATCGGTCAAATCGCGTAACAACATATGTTGTTCCCTTTGTCATCGGTATGTTACTTGCCCAAGATTTGATCGTCGGTATCTGCATATGTCGCAACTGTATCTTTTTTTTGAAAAGGAGAATGACCCCCGGCCTCTGCATTTGGGAGATGCATGCGGTCATTTTATTAATTATTCTCGAAGACCTTACAAAGTAGAACGACAATATGCCTGAATCCGCCATCTTGGCAACATCTGCCGCTACTCCTATCCAAATGATGAAGGGGTGCAAGCTGGGCCACATACCCAGACCTCTCACCTAAGCCTAACATCTAAAGCCAGAGGCCCCGACTGAGCCATCTGCCAGGTCCGGGGCTCAAACCGGTCCGACGCACTCACATGTGTCGTCGCCGCCGTCTTTCGCTAGTCCATCTTCAAAGCAGATTGAGGTGACAACCTTGGCAGCTCCTCTGCCATTGACGTCACCACGACGCCAGCCGACGACCTCCACATACGCGAGTCCATCTCCAAGCAACGAACGCAAATCCATGCTAGGATAGGGCCGCACCACCGCGGTCGCCCACCACCCACAAGCGCCACCCAACTCTAAGGTTCCCAAAGCGGCACCTTCAAGAAAGGAACGATGCCGTAAGCGCCGCCGCTCATGACATAATTTGCTGAATTAATTCCCTATATATTTTTTGCTAACACTCCTGTAGGTTGTGATTGGACCAACTACGGCAGCGTACGCGCATTAGCCAATTTGCTTCTTTTTTTTGTGAGGGAAATCCAAGTGCATTTAATGTACTCAAGTTTTAGTCTCTGCGTACATAAATAAGTGTATACCGTGTCCGTCAGCAGGATTATCCTTTTCATATTTGCAGCGCCGATCTACCCGTCGACCGTTTCTCTGAATTTTGCATCGCTAGAAATTGACTAGACATTAACGCTCGTTGTTACCAAAGTCATCTTCGCTCATTTGAGCTCGGGACGGACAGTAAAATCCAAAAAAGTAAAAAAACATTCAGAAAAATCTGAATTTTTTCGGTGCAAACATTGACAAAAAATTTACGTGCTCACAAAATTTCATGTTGAAAAGACATTTGTGAAAGTCGTGCCAAAAAAACAAAATCAACACTCCAAAATACTTTTGAAAATAACATTTTTGAAGAATCCATTTTGTTTTTTTGCCATGACTTAAGAAAAATATGATTTCAAGATGACATTTTGTGAGCACGTAAACATTTTGTTCATGTCTGAATCAAAAATTAGTTTTTCTTTAATTAGTTTTTATTTTTTTGGATTTTATTGTTCATCCAAGCTGGTTTGAGCTCGGGCTCAGAAACTCCGCATCCTCGTTGTTACTGGTATCTTTCATAGCAACTGTAGAAACGAATCATTGGCGGCTCTTTTTCTTGGTCAGACATAAAAACAGCAGGAAACTGACGTGTACTAGAACGTACTACTCCCTCCATTCCACAATATAGTGCTTGCTCTATCCCCGTGTTTCAATTTTGACCGTAAATTTAATTATCAAGACCGATTGCGGCGGGAGCAAAAGTTATATCAGTGAATTCGTATTCGAAAGAAGATTTTAATTATGTAACTTTTTCTTCCGCCGCAGTCGGTCTTGTTCGTTAAATTTATGGTCAAAATTCAACCTCAGAAAACGCAAACGCACTATATTTTAAAATGGAGGAAGTACTATGTAGAGTCATCATATCATCACTTCTAACCACCTAACTAGCTCTGCCGTTGAATTTTTTTGGCGTGTATATAATCACTGCTCCCTCCGATGTGAATTAATTGCCGCAACATGTATACAAGGATCTGTGAATTAATTGCCGCAACATGTGTACAAGGATCTGAGCGAGTAACACCTATCGGTATTTTTATTAAAGAAGAGAGACCTCCGGTTTCTGCATCTGGATGATGTATACATCTACTTTATTAATTATTCACAAAAGATCTTATAAAGTAATACAACAGTAAGACTGAATCCACCGTCTGTGCAATATCTGTCGCTACTCCTATCCAGTTGATGAAGGGTTGCTGATAGTCTGGGCCTAATACCAAACAGACATTGCAGCCAAACCTAACATCTAAAACCTGAGGCCCTAACCAAGCCACCTTCCGGGTATGGGGCACCCACCGGTCCGTCGCATACTCAGAGGCCACCGCCGCCAACTACCACCAATCCATCTTCAGAACTGTAGTGATGCATCTATCTTGCCCAGTCTAGTTGCCGGCGACGCCACCACGACGCCAGACAGCGTCACCCTCCTGCGCGAGTCCGTCTTCGCACATCAGATGCCTAATCTCCAGGGCATCACGCCATCGAGATCCGTCGTCATCAATGTTTAGGATAAAGCACCTCTTCACCGAATATGTCGTCCACTGGTCCCTCGAGCCCGTATACACCTCCAAGAATGAGCCTCCAAGGAGGGTCCTATCGGTATGTGTCTATGTTCGTGTGTCGTTTGCGAAATAGAATTAGCTAGTGAAGTACTCTCTCCATATCAAAATATAAGACGTTTGAACTGCACAAACGATTTATATTTTCATACATAGGTAGTAATACGAAAATATATTTTAGAGCACCTGCACCCAGGCTCCTCTTATCTAGCCATCCATTCTTCGCATCAAGATCCGTGCAAATACATTTATCTTTTTTATTTCTCTTACATAAAACATGTATTCAAGTTGAAACCTTTGCAGAACAGTAAAGCTTTCTAGCTAGAATCTAGGATAAAAAAATAGATTTTTTCGTCCAACATAAATATACAAAATAAGTTCTTATTTGATTAAAAAAATACTTCTTTTACTATTTATGTTGGACGAAAAATTCTGAAAGTTTTATCTCACATTCTAGTTAGTAAGTTTTGTTGCGCTGCAAAGTTTGAAGTTCAAAACATGTTCTATATGAGAGAAACGAAAAAGAGAAAATTTCATATACGAAGTTAGTTGTCTTGCATAGATTTTAAAACGATATTGGAGAGTCAGGATAGCAGGGCCTGGGTGCAAGTGCTTTAAAAATCCGCGTCTGGTAGTAATACTAAAAAAAGGAAAGAATTAGTAGCACTGAAATACTTGTTTGGGAAAAAAAAAGAGGACTGCACCATTAGCAGATTAACACTACGTTATTGCACAGGGGTTATCTAGAAGTAGTACTATCATTAGCAACCAACGATTAAAATCGCGGAAGATAAAGGATTTATCGGCAGCCCTACATTAATTGGCACGAACCTTTAGGCTAATATTGCGCTATCTTCAGCGATTTCGGCGCTATCTCCGGCGGTTCACAACAGCACTCAAACTGCGGGGCGGTTTTCGAACGGAAATATCGCCCCGATTGCGTCGATTTGATTCGCAATTTAATATTATGTTATTAACCTATTAACACTTCATATGACAATAGTTATCCAGGATGCTATAATGAGCGACTCATTAGGACATGCCTTGCAATTACTAGTACAAAGCATTAAAAAGAATCAATAGCCATTAATTAGTACCTAAAGTATGGAGTGCAGTAAATAAGTGAGGCTTCCCTCGCACAGCATTGCGGATGCTATATAAACCAGACCCACCCCGCCGCTCTTCTAAACCCAAAAACGTTCAGTCAAAACACCTCTTCACATCTCCCCAGCCTCTGGTTTTTCCACAACGTAGCAAAGGTAAGCTGGTAGATCCGTGAGGCCGCAGCGATGTCGGACGTGACGGCGGTGATGCATCTGCGGGGGGAGGAGCCGTGGCTGGCGCTTCCTCCAGGGTTCCGGTTCCACCCCACCGACGAGGAGGTGGTCACGCACTACCTCACCCCCAAGATCCGCAACCCCGACTTCTCCTGTCTCATGGTCGCCTACGTCAACCTCAACAACACCGAGCCGTGGGATCTCCCGAGTAAGTGTAGTACTACTTGTCAATAATTTGCAGGCATGAGGCAGAGCGCTCATGGCCAGTTTGTTCTGCAGAAAAGGCGAAGATGGGCGCGGGCGAGACGGAGTGGTTCTTTTTTGTGCACAAGGATCGGAAGTACCCGACGGGGACGCGCACCAACCGGGCGACGAAGAGCGGCTACTGGAAGGCGACGGGTAAGGACAAGGAGATCTTCCGCGGCATAGGACTGGACGCCGTCCTCGTCGGCATGAAGAAGACGCTCGTCTTCTACCGCGGCCGCGCCCCCGGCGGCCAAAAGACGTCGTGGGTGATGCACGAGTACCGCCTCGAGGGCGAGCTGCCCCATCGCCTACCCCGCTCCGCCAAGGTACGCAAGAATCTATTTTGTTTTTCCGTCTCTGTCTCCAGACAAGTCGATCGATTCAACCGCTAGAGCATCTAGAGATGTTGCTGGACCACGAACTCACATCACATGTCATGCTCGGGATTTGTTTCTTATTCTCCTCGTGTTGCTTTCTCAACCTGTCCGTTGCGTGCGTGCAGGACGATTGGGCTGTTTGCCGGCTGTTCAACAAAGAATTGGCCGCGCAGAATGCACCCCAGATGGCGCCGGCGGCCGACGCGGACATGGAGGAGGAGGACCCGTTCGCCTTCCTCGATGAGTTGCTCAACAGTGATGACTTGCTCAACAACGCTGGCCTGCTCGGCAATGCCGACCCGCCGATGCTCATGGACTATCCGTCAGGCGCCATAGACTTCGCCGGCGCTTCCAGCTCCACCTCCAGCGCGGCCCTGCCGGTTGAGCTGGACATGGAGCATCGGACCCGCAAGACGGAGCCACCGGCACCGCAGCAGCAGAGCCCAAACTACATGTGGAAGATGTGATGAGACTAATGAATCCATCCATCTATGACCCGGACTAGAGCGTCTCAATTTGCTGGTAGCTATATATAGATGGTTATTTGGTTGGAGCTACCTCTTCGATTGATTAGTTGCTTCATTAACTTCGATTAAGGATCGAGTTAGTTGATAAAACTTATTGTGTATTGATGGAGCTGAACTATTCCCCTTCTGAATGTTCTATTTATTCTATTGTTCTTAATAATACATGCCATGGTTGATTCAGGGGTCTTGGTTAAATGATAGTACCATCCTGTAATCGTGTTTGTTTCCCAATCCCCGGCGGCAAATGTGTTTACCAAGAAAACGATACCGAGAGATGATGGAGGTGAACTATTCCCCTTTTGAATGTTCTGTTTATTCTATTGTTCTTAATAATACATGCCATGGTTGATTCAGGGGTCTTGATTACATGACAGCACCGTCCTTTAATCGT
Source organism: Triticum urartu (assembly GCF_003073215.2). Taxonomy (NCBI): domain Eukaryota; kingdom Viridiplantae; phylum Streptophyta; class Magnoliopsida; order Poales; family Poaceae; genus Triticum; species Triticum urartu. Next base: position 47,716,824 of record NC_053023.1, read on the forward strand.
GTTTGTTTCCCAATCCCCGATGGCAAATGTGTTTACCAACCAAACTATACCGAGAGATGATGGAGCTGAACTATTCCCCTTTTGAATGTTCTATTTATTCTATTGTTCTTAATTATACATGCCATGGTTGATTCAGGGGTCTTGGTTACATGACAATATCGTCCTGTTATGTGTTTGTATCCCAATTCCCGACGGAAAATGTGTTTACCAAGCAAACTATACCGAAATACTATTTAAAGACTTTGAAGCGCCCAGTCACGGAGCCAAGGTGCATAGTAGTTCCGTCCCATTTCTTGTAGAGGTCGCAAGTACAATTTCCGTGCGTGTTTATGCAATGGTTTCAAAATTATAGGGGTTTCGATTTCTCTACCCGTTTGTTAAATGGTTCTAAAAGTAGTGGCCCGGATGGTTCAAACATGCGATCTGTGGTAGTTCCATGTGTTTTCTGCGTGGATGTTGCCGATTTGATTTCTCTGCCCTTTTTATTTTTTGTTCCAAAAATATAGCAATAACTTTTTTAAGGAATACATCCATAAGTGGTCGGGATGTTTCGAACGCACAACCTATAGGACAGTAGAGGCCTGTTGAGCGGCCCAGCCTATAGCGAAGCCCAATATTATTTTGTCATACGGCAAAATTTGATTTCACGCCTAACTTATTTTCTTTTAGACGGAGGGGGCCACACCCATTTAAACTTGTTGTTGTTCCGCCCCTAGTGTTGGAGTATAGAACAATCGAGTGAAGCCGTTTGAGTGCATTAACAAAATGTTCGTGTTTGTGTCGATTTCAAAGTCTAGCCATTTCCATCCGGAAAAAAAGCTAACCGTGTTGAAGATTTTTCTTAAGAAATTTTATGTGCAAACTTCATGCTGTAACAACATTGTATTCTCAGAAATCCTGTTCTTACATACACATTTCACAAGAAATTACATATTGTGAGAGGGATAATAACTGCTTGGAGCTGAACGTGAGACTAAGGGGGTGTTTGTTTCCAGGGAATTTTTTGTATAGGGACTAGAAAAAGTTTCTCTTAGAGAGTTTTTTATCAAACGGGAGGGACTTTTTAGGGACTAAACTAGGCATTTGAGACTAAATGAAGAAGACTCTCAAGGAGAGTCTTTTTGAGACTTTTTGAGACTTTTCCAACAATGCCCCTCCATGCACCCATTGGCCTGCCACCCCATGGTGTTGTTTTGATTGTTACTTTTCTATATACTAGGGGCAACATGGTCATTTAATAACCTCTAGGAAGGGACTAGGGACTTTTTAATCTTTGGAAACAAACAGGGCGGGGGGGGGGGGACTTTTTAGTTGGGACTAGAAAAAGTCCTAAGACTAGAGAGCCAAACACCACTTAACTGTCCATGGTTTCTACTAGCGCGTAAGATTTTCATAGAATTGTTACGTAAGAATAGCATTGTTCTTGTATTTTGCTCTGGTAATCAAGCCTTGAGCCTACCGTTTTCTCTGGTTGAATTTGGTTTGTCATAGGTGGGTCCTTCTTAGAGCAAGTATAATAGGATGACATAGACGGCCTATACGACTTTACATATTACTTCCTCTGTCCCATATTATAAAATGTTTTTGTAGTAGAAATTGAATTGCAAAAAATGGCTTATATTATGAAACAGAGGTAGTATATTTTTGTTGAGTTGAAGGAGAGAGAAGAGAATCGGGCAGCCTGTTGTAACACGGGCTGTAATTTTTTTTATAAGTGTAAGGTGGGTCATGTAATAATAAAGTAGTAATTTTTTGTAGCCAACTACTTATATATACTTCCTCTGTCCGGTGAAAAGTGTACATATAGAAATTTTAGGACAAATTATGGAGTGGAGTAAGCAATGCATTGGCAATGTGCAAGCCATCATTTCTCTCCTCTTTAATTATTCAACCCCAATGAGCTAAGTGCATGTAGAAATTAAAAAGACCATGTGAAAAATGTTATTGGTCTTGGTTACCGTATGATGAGAGAAACATTTTTTTTCTACTTTAAAGTGCATTTGAAAGATAGAAATACACTTTTTTGTGGACAAATTTTAAAGCCAAACATATAATGTTCACCGGACGAGTATACAATGTTCATAAGACGGCCGATGCGGGGGTAGTACGTGATTTTTTTTTCTTTTTGAATCGGGAGCGTACGTACCTGATTGGTTTAAATGAACCGAGAATCAAGGGGAACCGTTTCTTGTGCGGTCGCGCTGGAATCAAACCGTTTCTTGTGCATGCATGGCTGTCGTCATCGAATCCATTTGCACGAGCGCGAGCATAAAAAGGAACACTAATCAAATCTATACCTCGCGATTAATTGGAGCGTGCGCCTCTCGTACTTCTAGTACATTGTACTATCTCCGTTTAGGTTTACTCCGTATTAGTGCTTGTATTTTAGGTTAAACTTTGACCTTTGATTTAACTAATACAAAATAAATCAGGACAGTATAAGTTTTGTGACATACAACATATATTTTGTTGGTCAGATCCACAGACAAAGTTGGGCACAAAATATGAAAGGACCAAAATAAATCAAGACAGAGATAGTCAATAGTAAAAAATAATTAAACAACGGCATGTCCACCTACTACTACTGATCGCATGCTGACGGTCGGTCGGGGGTTTGGAGAGCTTCGACCCGTTCGCGCTCCTCGCCTGCTCAAGGCCATATCGGCCCATGCTCAACTCACGTACTCTCCGCCTGACACCGACGATTTCACTGGCACTTCAAGCTCCACCTCCCGTGCCACTCTACCGCTTAGCCCGACATGGGCGATCTGGTCATCAAGACAGAGCGGCCGACGCACGCAGCAGCAGATCCAGAGCTCTAGCTTCCAACTACTTCATGCCGGCGACGGCCAATGACAACCATGGCGGCAGTGGCAAAGCTTATGCCAAATCATTGGTGGGGAATGGGCCAAGGAGGGCCGAAATTATGAGGTCTCGGTTGTTTTATCTGGATTCATGGCCCAACTAGAAGTATAGGCACGCCTTGTGGCATCGGTTTCTTTTTTCATCAGTGAGACATTTACACGTAGCAAAACTGGTGTCCATCATCGGCAGTCTTATTAGATGCGGCAATCTTGAAGCAGTCTTGAGCATCTTAAAGCCGTTCAATATAATATCACGGCAGTCTTGAAGTAATCTTGCTACAGAATTAGGGCGTGAAGCAACGATGAACTGTTCCATATGATGTCATAGCAGTCCTGAGGCTACAGTACTAAACACATTCTTATTCCTTCATTATTTGGGAAAATAAATATACAAGAGAACGTCTTTGTGGTAATTGTTGTTGTATGTCGCTCACACGAGATATACTACAGATGAAAGTTTTTATTTGTTGTCTTCAGTTAGCATCCAGTTCCAACTCGCTGCAATGTGTATGCATGGTACTGTACCAGGGCATCTTCAACGCTGACCAGTAAACAGACGTCACAAATGTTCATTTTCATGTCCTGTTATGGTCCATGGACATAATGCAGAAGGGAGGCATCTAATGTATTCATAAATTAGTCTGGTTGGAAGGAAAGAGAGTAAAGGGGGACTATGCATGTGCTGGGATATTTTGGTGTGGTATCCGGTTGGGGGGAGAGAGAGGACATGCGCACCATGCATATGAAGAGAGAGAAATAAGAGGAGGACCACGTGAGGGCTTTTTGTTGGTCAATTGCATGCGTGGACTCCTGTTTAGATCCCCCATAGTTAGTTTCGATTTGCCAAAAAAGGGATGTCCAGGCCACTTCGCGGATAGATAGGGGTTTTTATTGGATGACAAAAGTTGACACAAGTGATCCGAACACCATAATCCAGACGTACACTGGAGCTTTGACGGCCTTCTTTGGACATGCCCTCACATTCGATTATGCTACAACGAACTAATAATATAGGTTAAAAATAATAAATAAACGAGAAATTGTTAGCTCACAGATTTGTAGACCTCGGAGTTGCCACCTTTTTTTTTGAAAAATATGAAGACTTTATTCATTAGATATAAGAAGTACATCGTTCATGAGGATTATTACAATCTCATCTACAGGTTCCTCAAACCAGACAGAAGTCAAAGAAAATCTAGCTAATTTAGCAAGCTCATGAGCTACTTTATTTGCTTCTCTATTACAACGTTCGAATCTAGTAATACTAAAATCATAAGCGTAATGAAAACAATCGTCGAAGATTGCTGCTGCCGCGCCCGCTGATTGTCCTCCATCCTGCATAGTATAAATTACCTCCAGGTTATCTGAGTTAATAATAAGGAGATTACATCCCGCCCTTTGCGCCAGAGTTAAACCAAACTTGAGAGCAAGAGCTTCCGCCATCAGCACATCTGCGCAGTAATTGTTGACACCTGATTTTGGCAAGATATAGATTGTAATGAAGATGGTCTCGAGTGAACGGGTTTTCAGCATGAAAAGATTCACGTCGCCGAGTGGAACACCTTTGATGTTTCGGTTATATTCATTCGACCTTATCTTACGGACCGAAACTATACTCCGAGTGTCATAATTCAATGTTTCGAGTGGTTTTTGGCCAATCACGTCTTCAAGATGACCTCGGATGAAGGAGCACTCTTAAGGAATTGTCTTCGTCTCGTCGAGCCAATCGATTTTGATATATAAATCATCTCAATCCGAGTTCATATGCAAAAGTTAGAGACAATACACTGCAGACCGAACCTCAACGGAAATATGGCGCGAGGTGCCAGACACTTGTCTGATAGGTTGCGCGAGTAATTCTGCCATCAAGGCGGTCTTGAATCGAAAAACCTTCAACACGAAAAAGTTTTGTCTCGTCGAGCCGATCGTTTTCCATATAAAATTTGTCTCAATCCGAGATCGTATGCAACCTGGAGAGGCAAATCAAGATCAGGCTGTGTTTTCAGTCGGGAAATCCGAGTAAAAGTTTACCATCCGAGTGAAAACCTACCGATCGAGTAAAAGGTCGAGTGAAAACTTATCGATCGAGTAAAAGATTGGCTTCCGAGTGAAAATATAGTAATCCGAGTGAAATTATCATCCGAGTGAAGTTATTCCGAGTGAAAAGATTACCGTCGGAATGAAAACTTGACGTTCGAGTAAGATATTGCCTTCCGAGTGAAATATAGTCATCCGAGTGAAAGATTGTCTTCCGAGTGAAATTATAGTCATCCGAGTGAAAGATTGTCTTATCCGAGTGAAAGATTGTCTTCCGAATGAAAGACTCTAACATCCGAGTGAAAAGGTCCAGTCGGACGAAAAACTCTAATATCCGAGTGGATGAGCTCGGATCCGAGTGAAACTGAAGATGTGCCCGAAAGGTAATCCAGATGACTTCGGATGGAAAAGTGATCAACACGGAAGTTGTGCGCATCGTCAAAACGGTGAACTTTGGTTTTGGAGTCATTATCATCTGAGATAGTATACGGCCTGTAAGTTCACTACGAGACTCAGACAATCCAGTCCGTTACATGACCGAGTCCGACTGGATATTAAAGATGGCTTCGTAGAATATTCAAGATGTTCTTATTTGGAAAAGTGTTCAACATAAGAATTGTTCGTCTCGTCGAGGCGCACAAGTTTCATATTTGGGCCGTCTTGATCGGAGGTCATATGCAAGCTCGGCGGCCCACGCAAGGAGGAAGACAGAAGTTGGGCTAGATTCAGACTGAATTCGAGTTGGAATAGAATTAGGACTCTAGGACGTGAATCGATGTAATTTTTTGTAAGGAAAGCCTAGATGAATCCTTTGCTTGTATGGGAAGTCCAGCCGCCTCTTATATATTTTGGGGGTGATGGCCGATTGAACAACACCAATTGAACAAACACATCTACTACTTTTTCGTGTTCATCTACTTTTTATCTCTCCCTTGTATCTTTCTTCTCGTTCTTCGCTAGTTCTTCATGCTGGAGGGCTGTGAATCCACGAGGCTCTAGGGGCGAGCGAATCGACCTAGAGAAGCCCATAGCCGCCGCAAGCCCTGACGGGGTCCCTCTCGGGCAAGCGGGGCTTCGGGTCTACAAAAGCATCTGCCGGCTGTCTTGCGTATCGCGCTGTCGGTCGGATCTCCTTCGACGCGAGCTGCGGTGCATCACCCCCAGCGTCGAGGGTACACGGTGACATGTTCGTGTGTGAACAGTAATCGATCTTCACATTCCCTCCAGCAATAAACCTGCCTTTGTCGTCTCTCGGGACCGCCCCCATCGTTCCCCTAAGCATATCATGGTCAAAAGAAGCATAAACATTAAGTTTCACGAAATCTCTAGGGGGACAGGACCATCCTTCCTTCTTAATGGTAGCCTTGGGCGATGAAGCATTAACAAAGTTTGTGGTAAGTGCTAAAACACCCATTGAAATCTGCAAGGCATTTTGGGTTGTCTCCTTATGCACTAACTTTCGTCTTTCCCACCATAAATACCATGTTGAGACAGCAATCATCTCACGCACATTGTGGTGACCTATCATCCTCAATTCTTGGTCCGGGAGAAGTAGTAAGTACTCCAACACCGCCTCTCCAGCATGGTCTACCTCGCACGCTTTATCGATTATATCAATTATCCCTAGCCTTTTCCAAACCTCCTTTGCTTTCCTACAACGGAAAAACATATGTTTTGTATCTTCTAAGCCCTCTGAGCAAGTGGGACAAGTGGGTGAAACCTTCATATGTATATTAGCAAGTGTAACCCGGCATGGGAGAGTTCCATGAAGCGTACGCCATATAAAAATTTTCACTTTTGCCGGGCAAGATAACTTCCATATCTTACTCCAAATAGGGTTAACTGTGGTTCGCCCCATTCCATTGGAGTATTTTAATTTGTTACCATACTGATTTTCCCACTCGATGGAATATGCTGACCGAACCGAGAACATTCCATTTTTTGTATAGCTCCAAGCAATAAAATCTGGCATATCATATTGCGAGAGTGGAATTGAAAGAATCCGTTGTATATCGATGGGCCACATAGTTTGTTTGATGAGTTCTTCATCCCAATTATTAGACACAGGATCAATGAGATCACCTACCTTGGTTAACAGATGTCCCCCCTTCGGCGTTACAATTCTCCTATTAGCACAGTTTGGGATCCAAGCATCTTCCCAAATATTTATTTTTTGTCCGTTCCCCACTCGCCAGATATAGCCTCTTTTCAGGGTAAGGATGCCTGCCATAATACTCTACCATGTAAAAGAAGAGCCTTTCCTTTGTTTAGCATTCATCAAGTCACCATCAGGGTAGTACTTTGCCCTTAAGATAGAAGCACACAAAGAATCAGGGTTATCCAGAAGACGCCACGCTTGTTTAGCGAGCAACGCCAAGTTGAAACAATCAATATCACGAAATCTCATGCCTCCTTGATTTTTAGGAACACACATTTTCTACCACGACATCCAATGCATCCTTTTCTGGTTCTCCTCGTCTCCCCACCAGAAATACGCTATCGGTCAATGATTCCTTTACAAATTTTTTACGAATTTTAAAGACCGACATTTCATAGGTGGGTATGGCTTGGATCACAGCCTTGAGCTGGATTTCCTTCCCCCCCGGTGGACAACAATTTCTCCTTCCAGCCACTGATTTTCTTAATAATTCGTTCAATCAAAAATTGGAAACAGTCTATTTTATTCATCCCCACATTTGCTGGTAGGCCCAAATATTTATCAGTAAGAGCCTCCGTCATTATATTCAGTGTTGTACATAATTGTGCTCTAATCTCCACCTTCGTATTGGGGCTAAAGAAAATGCTGGATTTTTCAACGCTTACCAATTGTCCTGATGCCTTACAGTATAGATCAAGCGCTGCTTTTAGAGCTTCTGCATTGTGTTGGTTTGCTTTCATAAGAATCAAAGAATCATCTGCAAATAAGAGATTTGTGATAGGTGGGGCATCTCTACAGACTTTTACACTTGATATAGTTCCAATTTCCTCTGCGTGTGTGAGTAAAGCATTCAGACCCTCAGTACATAACAAGAAAAGGTATGGCGAGAACGGGTCTCCCTGTCTCAACCCCCTTGTGGGCTTGAAACTCTCACTTTCCTCTCCATTTATCCTAACCCTGTACTCAACTGTTGAGACACATTGCATCATAAAGTTCACCCATTCTTGTCGAAAACCCAATCTCAACATAATTTCCTTCTAAAAAGACCACTCAACTCTATTATAAGCTTTGTGGATATCCAGTTTTATCGCGCAGATGCCTTCTTTACCTTCTCTTTTGTTCTTGATTGTGTGGAAACACTCATAGGCTACTAAAATATTATCTGTTATCAATCTGCCAGGCACAAAGGTACTTTGAGTTGGGCTAATAATATCTGGCAGGAGAAGCTTCAAGCTAGAGGCCACCATTTTTGCAATGATTTTATATACCACATTACATAAGCTGATCGGCTTAAATTGGGTTACCTTTTCTGGTGAATTAACCTTTGCGATCATCACAATCGATGTATTGTTCCAACTGGCTGGAATAGTGCATGTATTGATCGCTTGCAAAACCTCCTCAATTAGGTCGTCCCCTAACCTGGGCCAAAATCTTTTATAGAAGATAGCATGGAGTCCATCCGGCCCGGGGGCATTTAGATCCCCAATATCGAACAAAGCCTTACGAACGTCTTCAGTAGTATAAGGGGCGAGAAGAGTATTGTTCATTTCAGAAGAAACTCTTCGACAAACAAGGGACAAGACCTCTTGGCTTGGACATTGAATTTCCGATGTGAAGAGTTTTGCGAAATAATCAGTGATGTGATCCTGTAGCTCCTTATCCTCTCTCCAGACCCCCAAGTCATCCAATAACTTCTTGATATTATTTCTCTTCTTCCTAGCCGTAGCTGCGTTATGGAAGAAAGATGTGTTACGGTCCCCATGCATTAACCAGTTTGCATGGCCTCTTTGTAGCCAGAAAATTTCCTCCTGGTCTAAGAGGTTTTCAATAACCACAATTATCTCCTTCTGTCGGCAACGAGACTCAGCATTCGTCCGGCCGCATCGCAGTCTCTCTAACTCTTTTTTCAATTTCTTAATTCTCAGCTTCGGACCCTTTAAAAATTCACGATCCCAATCGTGAAGATCAGCATGCACGGCTCTCGTTCGATCCGCAAGAGAAGGCCCAATACCGGCTAACTTTGCTTTCTCCCAAGATGCCTTAATGATTTCATTAACAGTGTCTTCCTGTAACCACCTAGCTTCAAATTGTTTTGCACGTCCCACTGGTTGCTTGAAAATATTCTCGTCTAGATAATTCGTATCGAGCACCAGGGGGCGATGGTCAGAATGAACATGTTCTTCATTAATCACCTTTGCACGAGGGAATTTGAGTGCCCACCCAATATTACATACTGCACGATCAAGACGCTCTCGAATATCACCTCTGCTCCAAGTAAAAAGGTCGCCAGTGTAACCTAAGTCCTCTAGCCCACAATCCATAAGGCATTCACGGAACTCCCTCATCATACCATTTGGTCTCGCATTACCGCACTCTTTTTCCGAAGAATATAATATTTCATTAAAATCCCCCAAAATTACCCAAGGATGGCCCCCCTTACTGTGAAGATTGCGAATGTCATCCCAGGATAAGCTGCGTTCATTCCAGTTTGGACGGCCATAGAAGCCCGTGAATCGCCATTGCACAATATTTTCATTCATAAATAAAACATCAATAAAATAAGGCGAGACATAGTTCAACTCAATTTTATTCGACTCATAATAAAACATAACAAGGCCACCGGCCCGACCATCACTCTCCACTACAAACATAGAATCAAAGCTTAAGACACGGCGTAGCTCTTCAGCTTTACATTTATTCAAATGAGACTCTGAAAGAAAAACTAAATCTGCCTTTATATGCCCGTGTAGTTCTAGGAGCTCGCGAACTGCCATGTTGGAGAGCATGCCACGGCAATTCCATCCTAAGATTTTCATTTGGCCCGACGGACCTCCTCCTCAAAGGTCGCCAATGCGCCATTTTCACCTTTCTCTTCTCCAACAGACTCCACCCCTTGTGGAACATACTCCTCCTCCTTCTCATCAGTTTCTTCTGCAACATGTGCAACCACACCATCCACGTTCTGCACCGCTTCAACTCGACCTGTACACACTCGCTTTGAGGGGCCGATAATGTCCCCGTATAATATACGCTCATCACTATCCAACGATTTCTCGAAAGAGAACTCTAGATCACTACCCGTCGGGCGTACATCAGGAAAAAGGCTCCTTTTTTTGCCTAGGACTTGCATGCGGGCGTTCTCAGATCGCTTTCTTCCCCCTTTCTTGCTATCTTTTTTCTCACTCTTTCTAGGGTGGCCCTGCGTGTGAGTTTTCACAGCACTAAATTTGAAATTAGCAATATCTGTTGCTGTCTCATTCCCAGCCGCCGCAAGTCTCGCAGCAACTGCACCTGAAAGTGCTTCAAGTATTCCAGGATGGAATAGAAGCTTCCCCGTTTCAGTATCAGTCGAGTGGCCCATGATGGCCGCCCCCATCTCCTGGCTTGCCCGAGCCACCGAATGCTGTTGTACCGAACTAGGCACACAAGGCGGCTCGCTGGTCAGGGCCACATGCAGTGGCGGTTGGCCCTCCTGGCCAAAAGGCAATCCCCCGCAGGGGTTCTTGAGCATCGCCAGCTCCCGGCCCTCCTGGCTGAGACTGGCATGTTTCCCCAGCGCCTTCGCCTGGCCCTCCTGGCCCGGTTCAGCGCCTGCAAACTCCTTCGTCGCCATGGTTGCTGAAGAGGCAGGGACAACAGCCTCTTTCTCAGAGACAGTGAGTTCTCTCACGGCTGAAGCCACCTTGATGACGTCCATAATCTTGACGGCCTTGTTGATGTCGATGCCGGTAATCGGAACCTTCTCTCCACGGGAAGATCCCCCAACATTAAGAACTCTTCTACTTACACCTTGTCCTTTCCAGTAAGCTTCTACGCTAAGATTTTTAGGGAAGGTAGGCACTCTCTTATCACTAGGAATATTACAAAATCTCTCGGATGAATGGCCTACGATCCCACAACACTCACAATACAAAGGTAGTTTTTCATACCGTACATCATATTTGACTACTTTCGAGCTACCCAAAGGAATAAACTCAACTGTACTCTTCAGAGGTTCGTGCAATAAAACTTCCACCCGCACACGCAGAAAATTTTCCACAATGACATGGTTGCGGTGTGAAACCTCTAGCACCTCCCCAATTTGATCTCCAAAAGACGAACCCATGCTTACGGTCTTGAGCTAAAAAGGGAGGCCGTGTACCTGGACCCAGATGGCGATTACACCCAGGTCGATCTCGGCCGGGTCGCCCTTGCCGCCGAACTCAGCAAAGACGAGACCATCCCGCTTATAGTGCCATGGCCGCGCCTTTAGCACGAACCGTCGATCACCCTCGGCGGCGAAGTTGAGGACAAACCTCCCGTCATCAGAGGCCACCTCCTAGACGGTGACCACACCTTGGTGTTTCCACGCCGTGGCCTGGAGTTCATTGACGATGACGCGTGGGTTGGCCTGGAAAGGGGACAGGAGCCGGCCGACCACGAGGTGGCCGCTGACGGCCTAGCGCGCTGCATCCTTGTCGATGACAAGAGGGGTCCCCTCCCCTTTGGTCTTCCTGGATGCCGTCTTCCTAGCACGATCGGGGGTAGCCGGGAGCACAGAGGATCCAGCCTCCAAAGACTCCTGCGTTGAGCGCACCCCACCTGCCGGTGCCAGCAGTACGCTAGGATTCGCTCCTCCTGATTGTTCTGCCGCTCCCCTATTCACACTCCCTACCCCCTGGCTTGCCATGCCGCTCAGTACGTGAGGAAGCAAACAACAGTGGTTTGCTGTGAGTTGAGATGAACTGAGACACCTCGACTGATCACACATATAGCACCGTAAACGCCCAGCCCCCTCAATCACTAAGGAGTGATTGGGTATCTTAATGAAAAAGGAAAAGCCATAAAGTTGCCATTTCCAAACATTGACAGCGAGAAATCCTCTAAAACTTTCAAAGAAATTGGAATCCACAGATTCCGGAAAAACAATCATTGACATGGATGATCCCCTCTGATTCCTCTCCTTACTATCCAAACTATAGAAAGGGTCTATCAAATAGTCAGGAGTAATGAACACCTCCTCCTCTGTCCCTAAAGTATTCCCCAAAACACGATTCACCGGATCCGCAGTTTCCATAGCTAACTTGGACCTGACCGGACCTTCCTCATGTGAATCAGAGATCTCACCTGCCAATTTGCGGCACAAATCCTTCAATCTTCTTCTTGAAAGCTCGAGGCATCTTTCCCAATTTTTCTCCTTCCTGATTAACCTCCTTGATCTCTCCCGAAAAGCCTTCCACTCCTTGCCGCTGAAGACGCCCCCGACGAGGCCGTCTCCAGGAGGGCCGCCCCCTTTTCCGGCGGGGCCGCCGGCACTTGGGCCGCCATCTATGCCGCCAGGATCTTCGTCGCCGCGCGATCGCCTACCTCGGAGTTGCCACTTTACAGTGACTACTCCATCTCCGCTTCGAACTAATGGACTCTGTCATTGTCAGTTATTGCCCTTTCTTTGATTTGAGTTAGCATAAGACAACATCCAGCCAACATCCGTTTTCAGCTACAATGTACGATGCTAGTACAACCGAAAGCAATGAATGATACACCTAAACTTGACAACTTCATTTCCCATGAGGTGTTAAGTTGAGTGAGGTATAAAAGTGGAAATGCATATTCAATCAGAGGAGAAAAGAAATATAGAGTCACAACAGACTTGTAAACTTATGAATTACGGCCAAAGAGACATTTGTGAGATTAAACTCAATGTGGAGAACAAACATATTCATTTTTTTGATAAAGTGAGTATATTAATACTAAGATGATATCAATTACACCGTCCATGCCGAAGCAATTAGAGGCTCGCAGCAGCAGGAGCAGTGGTGACGCCACCTAAACTTCGAAAAGGAATGAAGTCTGCCAGTGTTGTCATCCCCACTCACCACTTCTGCAAAACGCCGATCGATCGACACACGTGCTTCACCTGATCCGCTATGAGAACACCCTGGAATCATCAAAAGACAAACGACATGATCTCCCCATCAACACCTTGGACATCGCGGCACTGAATTTGCCCAATCGGATCCAAGGTAAACAGGGGGCACCGCTAGCCTTGGATATCATCATCGATGACATCGGCACAACGAATCAAACACCATGATGAAGACTGTCGGAGTAATGGGCCACGGGTAGCCTAACCCGAGGCCCCGAGCCTTTCAAAAACATCGGGGCCGGCTGTGCCCCTCAAGACGGCAAGATGAAGCGCCGCCTTCTGGTGGCCGGCTGGTGCTACCTCTTGAGCACTGCATTGGATTTCCCCGAAGAGGAAGGGATGATGCAGCAAAGTAGTGTAAGTATTTCCCTCAGTTTTTGAGAACCAAGGTATCAATCCAGTAGGAGGCTACACTCGAGTCCCTTGTACCTACACAAAAACAATAGCTCAACGCAACCAACGCGCTTAGGGGTTGTCAATCCCTTCACGGTCACTTACGAAAGTGAGATCTGATAGAGATGATAAATAATATTTTTGGTATTTTCGGTATAAAGCTGCAAAGTAAATAAAGTAAAGCAAAGTAAAAGCAAAGCAATAATAAAGTGATGGAGCTCGATATGATGAGAAAGAGACCCGGGGGCCATAGGTTTCACTGGTGGCTTCTCTCAAGAGCATAAGTATTCTACGGTGGGTGAACAAATTACTGTTGATCAATTGACAGAATTGAGCATAGTTATGAGAATATCTAGGTATGATCATGTATATAGGCATCACGTCCGAGACAAGTAGACCGAAATGATTCTGCATCTACTACTATTACTCCACTCATTGACCGCTATCCAGCATGCACCTAGAGTATTAAGTTAAAAATAGAGTAACACCTTAAGCAAGATGATATGATGTAGAGGGATAATTTCATGCAATATGATAAAAACCCCCATATTGTTATCCTCGATGGCAACAATACAATATGTGCCTTGCTGCCCCTTCTGTCACTGGGACTGGACACCGCAAGATTGAACCCAAAGCTAAGCACTTCTCCCATGGCAAGAACAACCAATCTAGTAGGCCAAACCAAACTGATAATTCGAAGAGACTTGCAAAGATAACCAATCATACATAAAAGAATTCAGAGAAGATTCAAATATTATTCATAGATAGACTTGATCATAAACCCACAATTCATCGGTCTCAACAAACACACCGCAAAAAGAAGATTACATCGAATAGATCTCCACAAGAGAGGGGGAGAACATTGTATTGAGATCCAAAAAGAGAGAAGAAGCCATCTAGCTACTAGCTATGGACCCGTAGGTCTGAAGTAAACTACTCACACTTCATCGGAGGGGCTTCGATGATGATGTAGGAGCCCTCCCTGATCGATGCCCCCTCCGACGGAGCTCCGGAACAGGCCCCAAGATGGGATCTCGTGGATACAGAAAGTTGCGGCGGTGGAATTAGGTTTTTGACTTCGTCCCCGATCGTTTGGGGGTACGTGGATATATATAGGAGGAAGAAGTACGTCGGTGGAGCTTCGAGAGGCCCACGAGGTAGGGGGCGCACCCTAGGGGGGGGCGCCCCTACCCTCCTGACCACCTCGTGGCTTCCTTGACGGAGGGTCCAAGTCTCCTGGATCTTATCTGATGAGAAAATCATGTTTCCGAAGGTTTCATTCCGTTTGGACTCCGTTTGATATTCCTTTTCTTTGAAACCCTAAAACAGGCAAAAAAACAGCAATTCGGGCTGGGCCTCCGGTTAATAGGTTAGTCCCAAAAATAATAGAAAAGTGGAAAATAAAGCCCAATAATGTCTAAAACAGTAGATAATATAGCATGAAGCAATCAAAAATTATAGATACGTTGGAGACGTATCAGCTGGCAGAATGGCCGACTGCCAGAAGACGGCCATGCTCAGGAAGGCGACTCCAAGACGGGCCGACTCCTAGCAAGCGGCCTCCAGAGAGGCCGACTCCTAGCAGTCGGCCCATGGCGCCCTCAAAGTCTGCGCCCCCATTAAGAAGACAAGACGGGGTACGGCTACAGTGCGAGCCTTCCCCCCCGAATCCAGGGACGGGCGTGGCCACAGTGCCCTGTACAGGCAAAGATCTCCGTATGACGCGACACTGTTGTCTCTCCCCCCACATGTCGCACCTGACAGGCGGAGTCCTGTTCCCCGAAGGCCTGTCAGGTACGGCTTGCAGACGACCGGCCCTATCTGACAGCCAGAGCCCTGAAGTCGGAGGGGGCTGGGGCAGCCAGACCTCGGAGGAGCCGGCTACCAGCAGGCGGCCAATCCCTCCCTTGGGCCCCACGCGCCATCAACCAGATGAGACACGGAGTGGCAACAGTGATCACCCACCAGGCGGCGGGACTGTAGCCATGCCTCCCCGACCAAGCCTGCGTCATTAGCGTTATGACTACAGTGATCAGCAGCCGGCAAGACCCGCAAGCGGCGGGAGCGTCTTGTCGGCTTCGTACCAGACCAGGCGGCGGGCCCCAGCTGTCGGCCAAGTGGCCGGCGACCAGAGAGAATGACGACCGGGCCCTACGCCCGACCAGATTACCATTGTACCCCTGGGGGGTAGGCCTATATAAACCCCCTAGGGCACCCATGCAAAGGGTTCGGCCAGTTAGGACTAGACTCATACCTAGAGGAGGAGAGAGCGTGCCTGCCTTCTTCCACCTCTAGCAAACAGCTCGAGGAGCACCATTGTACCACTTACACACTAGTGATCATGCGGAGCCCCACAGAGCAGGACTAGGGGTGTTATCTCCGAGGAGAGCCCGGAACCTGGGTAAAGTACCCCAGCATTCGTGTCTATGCCTCATCCCGCTTCCAGGCACCGACGACGTTCTACTCGCACCCACCATGATAAGCGATCCTTTGGCATATATCACACCCAATCCCCGAAATTTGGCGCCCACCGTGGGGGGAGGTGCACTGTTTCCCGGAGAACTGTTCTGGACGGGAACCCTGTTCCTTCCTAGCGAGCGCAGCCAGCCCAACATGCCGGACGGTGTCTGCACCGAGGCGTTGCACGGTGCGGAGATCGCCTGCGCAGCGAGCTACCTCGCCGATCTTTTTGATGAGATTCACCTCTCCGACAAGCTCGCGTCCGACGCGGGCACCAACGGCCTCGAAGGCCGCCTCGCGGGCCTCCTCGATCAGCTCCATGTCGCCAGCGAGCCTGCTGTTGACTTGGAGTCGGTTGGCTCCACCGACCCGATGTTGGTCGACTTTGACACAGCGTCGCTCGACACGTTCCTCTCCAATGTGGTGGTCTACGATGCGCCGCTTCCTCGCGCGGACAGCGGTGGCAGCACCGTCACGGAGGTGCTCATGATCAGCCATGGCAAGCACTCTGGCGGGGGTGGTCAGGACCCGTTGCAGACGGCAATGCAAGACTTGGCTGCGCCAATCCCGGAAGACGCCGACGCTGAGACGCCGAAAGCGCGCCGCGTCCAGCTCGTTGAGAGCGCCAGCCGGCTGGCCAGCATGAGACGCCTTTCGGAGGCCTATCAGCGGGATATGGACCGTGCTATAGGAGGCACTCCGGCTCCTGGTGGGCCTAGCCTCGTTGGCCCGATCAGGCAGCGTGGCGCGGCCATCGCCAGCATGTTCGGGACAGACCGTCCCGTCTATGCCACGCCTGCAGAGAACATACGAGCTGCCCAGGCGGCAGCAGACGAGCTAGACAAGCTCGAGGGCGACGAGCGTCGCCACATGACGGAGCGAGTTCAACGGCTCCTGGACGCGGCTGCTGAGCAGCAAGATGCCGAGTGCCGCACTGAAGCGCCCAACCGGCGAAATGACGACCCACCACCTCACCGAGACCAAGGAGCGACATCCCGAACGCCGACTGGTGGTGTCCACGATATAAGAGACAAGGAGCCGGGAGCCAGCCGTAGCCGGACTCATGTCACCATCGAGCGCAACCAAGACGGCCGCCCAAGAGCAGTGCGACGGCGAGACGACTACCCGCCGCCTCCTCCCCGCAGGGAGAGGCGAATCTCCCCGCCGCTTGTTGACCACCCATCACTCGGCGACCGCCTTGGCCGCCGAGAAGGAATCGGAGAAAACGATGCTCGCCATCGGATCGATCGCCTCAATTGGTCCCTGGCGCTAGAAAAGAAGACGAGCTGGGTCTGCCTTGTTTTGGCCGCCGCATCCGAGATGAGCCATTTCCCAAAGGATTCACTCTCCCAAGAGATACCCCCAAGTACACCGGCTTCGTGAAGCCGGAGGACTGGCTGGTCGACTACTCCACAGCCGTCAGCATCACCAACGACAACAAGCGCGTCGCCGTGAAGTACGTCCCCCTCATGCTCCAGGGCATGGCCCAGACATGGTTGAACAGCCTGAAGACCCGCAGCGTCAACAGCTGGGTTGACTTTACTGAAGCATTCACCCGTAACTTCACTAGCACGTACAAGCGGCCGCCCAAGCCTCGCCAGCTCTCCCTGTTGGGAAACGTAGCATAAATTCAAAATTTTCCTACGTGTCACCAAGATCTATCTATGAAGTCATCTAGCAACGAGGGAGGAGTGGATCTACATACCCTTGTAGATCGCGCGCGGAAGCGTTCAAGAGAACGGGGTTGATGGAGTCGTACTCGTCGTGATCCAAATCACCGATGATCCTAGCGCCGAACGGACGGCACCTCCGCGTTCAACACACGTACGGAGCAGCGACGTCTCCTCCTTCTTGATACAGCAAGGGGGGAGGAGAGGTTGATGGAGATCCAGCAGCACAACGGCGTGGTGGTGGAAGTAGCGGGATTCCAACAGGGCTTCGCCAAGCGCTGCGGGAGGAGGGAGATGTGTCATGGGAGGGAGAGGGAGGCGCCAGGGCTTAGGTGCGGCTGCCCTCCCTTCCCCCCACTATATATAGGGCCAAGGGAGAGGGGGGGGTGCAGCCTTGGCCTGTCCTCCAAGGAAGGGTGCGGCCAGGGAGGAGTCCATCCTCCCCAAGGCACCTAGGAGGTGCCTTCCCCCTTTAGGACTCTTTCTTTCCCTTATCTCTTGGCGCATGGGCCTCTTGGGGCTGGTGCCCTTGGCCCATATAGGCCAAGGCGCACACCCCTACAGCCCATATGCCCCCCCGGGGCAGGTGGACCCCCTTGGTGGACCCCCGGACCCCTTTCGGCACTCCCGGTACAATACCGATAATGCGCGAAACTTTTCCGGCGACCAAAACAAGACTTCCCATATATAAATATTTACCTCCGGACCATTCCGGAACTCCTCGTGACATTCGGGATCTCATCCGGGACTCCGAACAACTTTCGGGTTACCGCATACTAATATCTCTATAACCCTAGCGTCACCGAACCTTAAGTGTGTAGACCCTACGGGTTCGGGAGACATGCAGACATGACCGAGATGACTCTCCGGTTAATAACCAACAGCGGGATCTGGATACCCATGTTGGCTCCCACATGTTCCATGATGATCTCATCGGATGAACCACGATGTCAAGGACTTAATCAATCCCGTATACAATTCCCTTTGTCTAGCGGTACGATACTTGCCCGAGATTCGATCGTCGGTATCCCGATACCATGTTCAATCTCGTTACCGGCAAGTCTCTTTACTCGTTTCGTAACACATCATCCCGTGATCAACTCCTTGATCACATTGTGCACATTATGATGATGTCCTACCGAGTGGGCCCAGAGATACCTCTCCGTTTACACGGAGTGACAAATCCCAGTCTCAATTCGTGCCAACCCAACAGACACTTTCGGAGATACCTGTAGTGTACCTTTATAGCCACCCAGTTACGTTGTGACGTTTGGCACACCCAAAGCACTCCTACGGTATCCGGGAGTTGCATAATCTCATGGTCTAAGGAAATGATACTTGACATTAGAAAAGCTTTAGCATACGAACTACATGATCTTGTGCTAGGCTTAGGATTGGGTCTTTGTCCATCACATCATTCTCCTAATGATGTGATCCCGTTATCAATGACATCCAATGTCCATGGTCAGGAAACCGTAACCATCTATTAATCAACGAGCTAGTCAACTAGAGGCTTACTAGGGACATGGTGTTGTCTATGTATCCACACATGTATCTGAGTTTCCTATCAATACAATTCTAGCATGGATAATAAACGATTATCATGAACAAGGAAATATAATAATAACTAATTTATTATTGCCTCCAGGGCATATTTACAACAGTCTCCCACTTGCACTAGAGTCAATAATCCAGTTCACATCGATATGTGATTAACACTCAAGGTCACATCCCCATGTGACTAACACCCAAAGAGTTTACTAGAGTCAATAATCTAGTTCACATTACCATGTGATTAACACTCGATGAGTTCTGGGTTTGAACATGTTATGCTTGTGAGAGATGTTATAGTCAACGGGTCTGAATCTTTCAGATCCGTATGTACTTCGCAAATCTCTATGTCATCTTGTAGATGCAGCTACTACGCTATATTTGGAGCCATTTCAAATAATTGTTCTACTTGGAGCTATTCTAAATTGTTGCTCCATTATACGTATCTGGTATCTCTACTCAGAGCTATCCGGATAGGTGTTAAGCTTGCATCGACGTAACTCTTTACGTCGAACTCTTTATCACCTCCATAACCGAGAAACATATCCTTATTCCTCTAAGGATAATTTAGACCGCTATCTGGTGATCTACTCCTAGATTACCTTTGTACCCTCTTGCCAGATATGTGGCAAGGCACACATCAGGTGCGGTACTCAGCATGGCATACCGTATAGAGCCTATGACAAAAGCATAGGGGACGACCTTCGTCCTTCCTCTTTCTTCTGCTGTGGTCGAGCTTTAAGTCTTAACTTCATACCTTACAACTCAGGCAAGAACTCCTTCTTTGACTGGTCCATCTTGAACACCTTCAAGATCATGTTAAGGTATGTGCTCATTTGAAAGTACCATTAAGAATTTTGATCTATCCTTATAGATCTTGATGCTCAATGTTCAAGTAGCTTAATCCAGGCTTTCCATTGAAAAATACTTTTAAATAACCCTATATGCTTTCCAGAAATTCTTCGTCATTTCTGATCAACAATATGTCAACATATACTTATCAGAAATTCTATAGTGCTCCCACTCACTTCTTTGGAAATACAAGTTTCTCATAAACTTTGTATACACCCAAAACTTTGATCATCTTATCAAAGCATACATTCCAACTCCGAGATGCTTACTCCAGTCCTTAGAAGGATTGCTGGAGCTTTGCATACTTATTAGCATCTTTCAGGATTAACAAAACCTTCCGGTTGTATCACATACAACCTTTCCTCAAAAATCGTCGAGGAAACAATGGTTTTTGGCATCCTATCTGCAAGATTTCACAAATAATGCAGTAATTGCTAATATAATTCCAACAGACTCTTAGCATCGCTACGAGTGAGAAAGTCTCATCGCAGTCAACTCCTTGAACTTGTCGGAAAACATCTTAACGACAAGTCGAGCTTTCTTAATGGTGATACCTACCATCATTGTCCATCTTCCTTTTAAAATCCATATGTACCTAACAGCCTTACGACCATCAAGTAGTTCTCCCAAAGTCTACACTTTGTTTTTCATATATGGATCCTCTCTCGGATTATATGGCCTCAAGCCATTTTGGAATCCAGGCCCACCATCGCTTCTCCATAGCTCGTAGGTTCATTGTTGTCTAGCAACATGACTTCCAAGACAGGATTACGTACCATTCTGAAGTAGTACGCATCCTTGTCATCCCACGAGGTTTGGTAGTGACTTGATCTGAAGTTTCATGATCACTATCATAAGATTCCACTTCAATTGGTGTAGGTGCCACAGGAACAACTCATGTGCCCTGCCACACACTAGTTGAAGAGACAGTTCAATAACCTCATCAAGTCTCCACCATCCTCCCACTCAATTCTTTCGAGAGAAACTTTTCCTCGAGAAAGGACCCGATTCTAGAAACAATCCCTTATTGCTTTCGGATCTGAGACATGAGGTATACCCAACTATTTTGGGTGTCCTATGAAGATGCATTTATCCGCTTTGGGTTCGAGCTTATCAGCCTGAAACTTTTCACATAAGCGTCGCAGCCCCAAACTTCTAAGAAATGACATCTTAGGTTTCTCTAAACCATAGTTCGTATGGTGTCATCTCATCGGAATTACGTGGTGCCCTATTTAAAGTGAATGTGGTTGTCTTTAATGCCTAACCCATAAACTATCATGGTAATTCGATAAGAGACATCATGGTATGCATCATATCAATAGGGTGCAGTTATGATGTTCGGACACACCATCACACTATGGTGTTCCAGGCTGTATTAGTTGTGAAACAATTTCCACAATGTCTTAATTCTGTGCCAAACTCGTAATTCAGATATTCATCTCTATGATCATATCATAGATATTTTATCCTCCTGTCACGACGATCTTTCAACTTCACCCTGAAATTACTTGAACCTTTCAATAATTCAGACTCGTGATTCATCAAGTAAATATACTCAACATCTACTCAAATCATCTGTGAAGTAAGAACATAACGATATCCACTACATGCCTCAGCACTCATTGGATTGCACACATCAAAATGTATTACTTCCAACAAGTTGCTTTCTAGTTCCATTTTACTGAAAACGAGGCTTTCAGTCATCTTGCCCATGTGGTATGATTTTCATGTCTCAAGTCTTTTCAAAACAAGTGAGCCCAAAGATCCATCAACATGGAGCTTCTTCATGCGTTTTATACCGATATGACTTACGTGGCAGTGCCACAAGTAGGTGGTACTATCATTACTATCTTTTGGCATGAACATGTGTATCACTACGATCGAGATTCAATAAACCATTCATTTCAGGTGTAAGACCATTGAAGGTATTATTCAAATAAACAGAGTAACCATTATTCTCTTTAAATGAATAACCGTATTGTGATAGACATAATCCAATCATGTGTATGCTCAATGCAAACACCAATCTCGATGGTAGAGGGAGTGTACGATATTTGATCAACCTTGGAAATACTTCCAACACATATCGTCATCTCACCTTTAGCTAGTCTCCGTTTATTCCGTAGCTTTTATTTCGAGTTACTAACACTTAGCAACCGAACCGGTATCTAATACCCTGGTGCTACTAGGAGTACTAGTAAAGTACAGATTAACATAATACATCCAATATACTTCTATCGACCTTGCCAGCCTTCTTATCTACCAAGTATCTAGGGTAATTCTGCTCCAGTGGCTGTTCCCTTTATTACAGAAGCACTTAGTCTCGGGTTTGGGTTCAACTTTGGTTTTCTTCACTAGAGCAGCAGCTGATTTGCCGTTTCATGAAGCATCCCTTTTTTCCCTTGCCCTTCTTGAAACTAGTGGTTTCACCAACCATCAACAATTGATGCTCCTTCTTGATCTCTACTTTTGTGGTGTCAAACATCGCGAATATCTCAAGGATCATCATATATGTCCCTGATATACTATAGTTCATCATGAAGCTCAAGTAGCTTGGTGGTAATGACTTCGGAGAACCATCACTATTTCATCTGGAAGATCAACTCCCACTCAATTCAAGCGATTGTTGTACTCAGACAATCTGAGCACAAGTTCAATAATTGAGCTTTTCTCCCTTAGTTTGCAGGCTAAGAAAATCGTCGGAGGTCTTATACCTCTTGACGTGGGCACGGGCCTGAAATCCCAATTTCAGCCCTCGAAACATCTCATATGTTTCGCGACGTTTCAAAACGTCTTCGGTGCCTCAACTCTAAGCCATTTAACTGAACTATCACGTAGTTATCAAAATGTGTATGTCAGATGTTCGCAACATCCATAGACAACGTTCGAGGTTCAGCACACTGAGCGGTGCATTAAGGACATAAGCCTTCTATGAAGCAATGAGGACAAACCTCAGTTTACGGACCTAGTCTGCATAATTACTACTATCAACTTTCAACTAAATTTTCTCTAGGAACATATCTAAACAGTAGAACTGAAGCGCGAGCTATGACATAATTTGCGAAGACCTTTTGACTATGTTCAGGATAATTAAGTTCATCTTGTGAACTCCCACTCAGATAGACATCCCTCTAGTCATCTAAGTGATTACATGATCCGAGTCAACTAGGCCGTGTCCGATCATCATGTGAGACGGACTAGTCATCATCAGTGAACATCTTCATGTTGATCGTATCTACCATACGACTCATGCTCGACCTTTCGGTCTCTTGTGTTCCGAGGCCATGTCTGTACATGCTAGGCTCGTCAAGTCAACCTAAGTGTTTCGCGTGTGTAAATCTGTCTTACACCCGTTGTATGTGAACGTTAGAATCTAACACCCGATCATCACGTGGTGCTTTGAAACAATGAACTGTCGCAACGGTGCACAGTTAGGGGGAACACTTTTTTGAAATTATTATGAGGGATCATCTTATTTACTACCATCGTTCTAAGTAAACAAGATGCATAAACATGATAAACATCACATGCAATCAAATAGTGACATGATATGGCCATCATCACTTTGCTCCTCTTGATCTCCATCTTCGGGGCTCCATGATCATCATCGTCACCGGCATGACACCATGATCTCCATCATCATGATCTCTATCATCGTGTTTTCATGAAGTTGTCTCGTCAACTATTACTTCTACTACTACAGCTAACGGTTAGCAATAAAGTAAAGTAATTACATGACGTTTATGTTGACACGCAGGTCATAAATAAATTAAGACAACTCCTATGGCTCCTGCCGGTTGTCATACTCATCGACATGCAAGTCGTGATTCCTATTACAAGAACATGATCAATCTCATACATCACATATATCATTCATCACATCCTTTTGGCCATATCACATCACATAGCATACCCTGCAAAAACAAGTTAGACGCCCTCTAATTGTTGTTTGCATGTTTTACGTGGCTGCTATGGGTTTCTAGCAAGAACGTTTCTTACCTACGCAAAAACCACAATGTGATATGCCAATTGCTATTTACCCTTCATAAGGACCCTTTTCATCGAATCCGATCCGACTAAAGTGGGAGAGATAGACACCCGCTAGCCACCTTATGCAACTAGTGCATGTCAGTCGGTGGAACCAGTCTCACGTAAGAGTACATGTAAGGTCGGTCCAGGCCGCTTCATCCCACAATGCCACCGAATCAAGATTGGACTAGTAACGGTAAGCATATTGAACAAAATCAACGCCCAGAACTACTTTGTGTTCTACTCGTGCATAGAAACTACGCATAAACCTAGCTCATGATGCCACTGTTGGGAAACGTAGCATAAATTCAAAATTTTCCTACGTGTCACCAAGATCTATCTATGGAGTCATCTAGCAACGAGGGAGGAGTGGATCTACATACCCTTGTAGATCGCGCGCGGAAGCGTTCAAGAGAACGGGGTTGATGGAGTCGTACTCGTCGTGATCCAAATCACCGATGATCCTAGCGCCGAACGGACGGCACCTCCGCGTTCAACACACGTACGGAGCAGCGACGTCTCCTCCTTCTTGATCCAGCAAGGGGGGGGAGGAGAGGTTGATGGAGATCCATCAGCACGACGGCGTGGTGGTGGAAGTAGCGGGATTCCAACAGGGGTTCGCCAAGCGCTGCGGGAGGAGGGAGATGTGTCATGGGAGGGAGAGGGAGGCGCCAGGGCTTAGGTGCGGCTGCCCTCCCTTCCCCCCACTATATATAGGGCCAAGGGAGAGGGGGGGCGCAGCCTTGGCCCTTCCTCCAAGGAAGGGTGCGGCCAGGGAGGAGTCCATCCTCCCCAAGGCACCTAGGAGGTGCCTTCCCCCTTTAGGACTCTTTCTTTCCCTTATCTCTTAGCGCATGGGCCTCTTGGGGCTGGTGCCCTTGGCCCATATAGGCCAAGGCGCACACCCCTACAACCCATGTGGCCCCACGGGGCAGGTGGACCCCCTTGGTGGACCCTCGGACCCCTTTTGGCACTCCCGGTACAATACCGATAATGCGCGAAACTTTTCCGGCGACCAAAACAAGACTTCCCATATATAAATCTTTACCTCCGAACCATTCCGGAACTCCTCGTGACGTTCGGGATCTCATCCGGGACTCCTAACAACTTTCGGGTTATCGCATACTAATATCTCTATAACCCTAGCGTCACCGAACCTTAAGTGCGTAGACCCTACGGGTTCGGGAGACATGCAGACATGACCGAGATGACTCTCCGGTTAATAACCAACAGCAGGATCTGGATACCCATGTTGGCTCCCACATGTTCCACGATGATCTCATCGGATGAACCACGATGTCAAGGACTTAATCAATCCCGTATACAATTCCCTTTGTCTAGCGGTACGATACTTGCCCGAGATTCGATCGTCGGTATCCCGATACCTTGTTCAATCTCGTTACCGGCAAGTCTCTTTACTTGTTTCGTAACACATCATCCCGTGATCAACTCCTTGATCACATTGTGCACATTATGATGATGTCCTACCGAGTGGGCCCAGAGATACCTCTCCGTTTACATGGAGTGACAAATCCCAGTCTCGATTCGTGCCAACCCAACAGACACTTTCGGAGATACCTGTAGTGTACCTTTATAGCCACCCAGTTACGTTGTGACGTTTGGCACACCCAAAGCACTCCTACGGTATCCGGGAGTTGCATAATCTCATGGTCTAAGGAAATGATACTTGACATTAGAAAAGCTTTAGCATACGAACTACATGATCTTGTGCTAGGCTTAGGATTGGGTCTTTGTCCATCACATCATTCTCCTAATGATTTGATCCCGTTATCAATGACATCCAATGTCCATGGTCAGGAAACCGTAACCATCTATTAATCAACGAGCTAGTCAACTAGAGGCTTACTAGGGACATGGTGTTGTCTATGTATCCACACATGTATCTGAGTTTCCTATCAATACAATTCTAGCATGGATAATAAACGATTATCATGAACAAGGAAATATAATAATAACTAATTTATTATTGCCTCTAGGGCATATTTCCAACACTCCCTGTGCGTCCAAGGCCCCAACGAGTCGACTCGTGACTATCTCACACGCTGGGCCGAGCTGCGCAACTCTTGCGAGGGCGTGCATGAGGTGCAGGCCATCGAGTACTTCACTGCTGGGTGCCGAGAGGGCACCCTCCTCAAGCACCATCTCCTCTACGACGAGCCAACGACCCTTGACGAGCTGCTAATCATAGCAGACAAGTACGCCATAGCCGACTCCTCCATGAAGGCGGAAATTCAAGTCAACGCGTCTGGCAAGGTGGCCCCCCAAGCCCCTCGGATCACGGCTGGCGACGCTAGTCGGCGGCAGCAGCCGAACGAGAACAAGCGCAAGGCCGCACAGCCGGCTTCCACAAGCCGGCACGTGGCGGTAGTTGAAGATCGACAACCAGAAGAGCAGCCTCATCCCAAGCGTCAGAAGGGCGGCAAGCCTAACTGGCTGCCCGCTTTCTCGTCGAACAGACTCTTGATGCTCCCTGCAAGTTCGGCTGTGGTGCAAAGCCATCCAATCACACCACTCAGAAGTGCCATTGGCTCACCAGGATTGCCAAGGGTGATGGACTCCAGCCCGCTCCCCCTGTCGGCCCGCCGCCTCCTCCTCCGCAGCAGCCGGCGGCTCGGCCAGTCGGTGCCGTGCAAGATGATTATCCCGAAGAGCATGGGGCCTACGTCGTGTTCACCAGTGTGGCCGACGATAGGCGCATCAGGCGGCAGCAGTGGTTGGAAGTGAATGCAGTAGCATCAGAGACCCCCGAGTTCATGCATTGGTTAGAGAAACCCATTAGCTGGAGCAGAGCTGACCACCCGGAAGTGATGCCAAACCCCGGCTCCTATGCCTTGGTGCTGGACACCATGTTTGCTATAGAGAGGCAGGCTGCCCGTTTTCCCGGAGTCCTGATAGATGGCGGCAGTAGCATCAGCATTCTGTACAAGGATACCGTGGAGAAATTGGGAATCAAGCAGATACACCTTTAGCCCAGTCGGACTGTCTTCCATGGCATAGTCTTTGGCCTTTCCTGCTCACCAATCGGCAAGACTCAGATAGATGTTCTCTTCGGGGACAAAACTCATTTCCGCCGAGAGCCAGTCTGGTTTGAGGTGGTGGACCTTGAGAGCCCTTATCACGCACTGCTTGGCCGGCCTGCCTTGGCCAAGTTCATGGCGGTCCCCCACTATGCTTACCTAAAGATAAAGATACCAAGCTCTAAGGGAATCCTGACCGTAGCAGGAGACTACAAGAAGTCGTCCGCCTGTGCGGCGGAGAGCAGCTGGTTAGCCGAGTCCCTCGTAATCGCAGCAAAGAAACGGCTCCTTGACCGGGTTGTGGCAATGGCAGGCAAGCAGCCAGAAATGTTGCCCGGTCCCAAGGAATCGGAAGCAGAGGGTTCGTTCAAGCCGACCGAAGAAACAAAGAAGATACCTTTGGACCCGGAGCACCCAGAGAGGTATGTTGTCATTGGCGCAAACCTTGACAGTAAATAGGAAGGCGAGCTCGTCGATTTCCTTCGTGAGAATCGGGACATCTTCACGTGGTCCCCCAAAGACATGCCAGGTGTACCGATGGAATTCGCCGAGTACAAGTTACACGTTTGATCTGATGCCAAGACAGTCCGGCAGCCCTTGCGCCACCTATCAGAAGAGAAAAGAAGAGTTGTTGGAGAAGAGATAGCCCGGCTCCTGGCAGCCGGCTTCATCATGGAGGTGTTCTTTCCAGAATGGTTAGCCAATCCAGTCCTAGTGCCGAAGAAGAACAAGCAGTGGCGCATGTGCATTGATTATACCAGCCTCAACAAAGCATGCCCCAAAGATCCATTTGCTCTGCCCAGAATTGATCAAGTGATCGACTCTACAGCCGAATGCGAGCTGTTGAGTTTTTTGGATGGATACTCCGGGTATCACCAGATCAAGTTGGACCCGGCCGACAAGATGAAGAACGCCTTCATCACGCCATTTGGAGCCTTCTGCTACCTGACCATGATGTTCAGCTTAAGAAATGCTGGCGCCACCTTTCAGCGTTGCATGCAGAAGTGTCTCCTCAAACAACTAGGCAGAAACGCTCATGTCTATGTAGACGATGTGCTGGTGAAGACAGAGAAGCGTAGGACGCTACTGGAGGATCTCAGGGAGACTTTCGAGAACCTGCGGCGATTTCAGATCAAGCTCAACCCGGAGAAGTGTGTCTTTGGGGTACCATCTGGCCAGCTTCTTGGTTTTCTGGTCTCAGAGCGCGGCATAGAGTGCAACCCTGTGAAGATCAAGGCCATAGAAAGGATGGAAATACCCACCCAACTGCTGGATGTGCAAAAATTTACCAGCTACTTGGCATCTATCAGCCGTTTCATCAGTCGGCTGGGCGAGAAGGCTCTTCCCCTGTACCAGCTCATGAATAAGACCACCTTTTTCGAGTGGAATGACAAGGCGGACAAAGCTTTTTCTCCTGCTCATGAAGATGTTGACCACCCCGCCTGTCTTAGTGGCCTCGACTCCTAAGGAACCAATGTTCCTCTACATTGCCGCTACCAGTCGGGTGGTTAGTACAGTAATAGTGGTGGAACGGAAAGAAGAAGACAAAGCCCGACCAATCCAGAGGCCGGTGTATTACCTAAGCAAAGTATTGTCCGCCTCCAAGAAGAACTACCCCCACTATCAGAAAATGTGTTATGGCGTGCACTTTGCTGCCAAGAGACTGAAGCCATACTTCCAAGAGTACTCAATCACTATGGTCTGCATAGCTCCGCTTGGTGAGATTATTGGAAGTCGAGATGCCTCGGGCCGAGTGGCCAAGTTGGCCATAGATTTGGCCCCCTACACCATCTACTACTAGCCTCACACCGCCATCAAGTCACAAGCACTGGCCGACTTCCTCGTTGACTGGGCCGAGACCCAGTACTTGCCGCCAGCGCTAGATTCCACCCATTGGCGGATGCATTTTGATGGTTCAAAAATGCGTACCGATTTGGGAGCCGATGTCGTTCTCACCTCCCCCAAGGGCGACAAGCTCAGATATGCGCTGCAAATTCACTTTGCTGCCTCCAACAATGTTGCTGAATACGAAGCACTCATTCACGGGCTCCGGCTTGCCAAAGAACTCGGCATTCGCCGGATCCTGTGTTACGGTGACTCCGATTTGGTGGTCCAGCAGTCATCAGGCGACTGGGACGCCAAGGATGGAAATATGGCCAGCTACCGTTTTCTCGTGCAACAACTCAACGGATACTTCGAAGGGTGCGAGTTCCTTCATGTGCTAAGAAATGACAATGAGCAAGCCGACGCCTTGGCACGAATCGGCTTCACCTGGCAAGCAATACCAACCGGCGTTGCCTTGCAATGACTCCTGAAGCCGTCCGTCAAGCCATCACCAGAGTCAGATTCCATATTTGTGCCGGCTCCTCCTGAAGCAGCCGGATCCGACTTGAGAGCCCCACCAGCCGGCATGGGAACTTCGGCGGACAACACGGGGACTGCAGCAGTCGGCCCGGGGACTTCATCAACTCAGCAAGCGGCGGCCGACTCTAACCCACCGCCTCCCAACCCAGCCGCCCTCATACAAGTGGCAGTCATGGCAGTCGAAGAAATTGTAGCACCTTCATGGGCCCAGCCCATCATCAATTTTTTGGTGAAAAAAGAGCTGCCAACCGACGAGATCTCGGCCAGGCAAGTGCAATGCCGGGCGGCAGCGTACACCATAGTCAATAGAGAGTTTGTAAGGCATAGTATCACTGGTGTTTACCAGCGCTGCGTCGAGCCAGAACAAGGATAGGCAATCCTCAAAGATATCCATCAGGGCGAGTGTGGTCACCATGCGGTCTCAAGGGCTCTGGTGGCCAAGGCTTTCCGCCATGGTTTTTTCTGGCCGACTGCCCTAGAAGACGCCAAGGACTTGGTCCAGAAATGCAAAGGGTGCCAGAAGTTTCATTCAAAGCCTCACCAGCCGGCTTCTGCACTCAAGACTATTCCCATCGCCTGGCCCTTTGCCGTCTGGGCCTGGATATGGTGGAACCATTCAAGACAGCAAGAGGTGGCTTGACTCATCTGCTTGTCGCAGTGGACAAGTTCACCAAATGGATAGAAGCAAAACCAGTCAAGAAGTTGAATGGTCCGACTGCTGTGACTTTCATCTCCGACATCACCATCCGGTATGGCATACCACACAACATCATCACCGACAATGGCACGAACTTCGCCAAAGGTGCCTTGGCCCGTTTTTGCACGACGCAGGGCAACCGACTGGACCTAGCATCTGTTGCCCATTAGCAGTCAAACGGCCAGGTGGAGCGAGCAAACGGCCTCATTTTATCCGGAATCAAGCCCCGACTGGTCGAGCCTCTGGAGCGGTCGGCCGCCTGCTGGCTCGACGAGCTTCCGGCTGTCCTCTGGAGCCTGCGCAAAACTCCGAACAAGTCAACCGGCTTTACACCTTTCTTTCTCATCTACGGTGCCGAAGCCGTCATCCTGACGGACATAGAATTCGACTCCCCTCGAGTCACCATGTACACTGCAGAGGAGGCGGAAGAAGCACGACAAGATGGCATCGATCTGCTGGAAGGGAGCCGGTTGCTGGCACTCAGCCGGTCCACCATCTACCAGCAGAGCCTCCGCTGATACTACAACAGAAAGGTCAAGCCAAGATCCTTCCAAGAAGGAGACCTTGTGCTCCGGCTGATCCAGCGAACAGCCGGCCATCACAAGCTCTCGGCACCTTGGGAAGGCTGTAGGATCGAAAGTATGTCTAGAGGGGGGGGGGGGGGATTAGACTACTTGACCAAATAAAAACTTAACCTTTTCCCAATTTTAGTTCTTGGCAGATTTTAGCTATTGTAGGACAAGTCAAGCAATCATCACACAATTCAAGCAAGCATGCAAAGAGTATATTGGCAGCGGAAAGTAAAGCATGTAACTTGCAAGAATGTAAAGGGAAGGGTTTGGAGAATTCAAACGCAATTGGAGACACGGATGTTTTTCCCGTGGTTCGGATAGGTGGTGCTATCCTACATCCACGTTGATGGAGACTTCAACCCACGAAGGGTAACGGTCGCGCGAGTCCACGGAGGGCTCCACCCACGAAGGGTCCACGAAGTAGCAACCTTGTCTATCCCACCATGGCCATCGCCCACGAAGGACTTGCCTCACTAGCGGTAGATCTTCACGAAGTAGGCGATCTCCTTGCCCTTACAAACTCCTTGGTTCAACTCCACAATCTTGACGGAGGCTCCCAAGTGACACCTAACCAATCTAGGAGACACCACTCTCCAAAGGTAATAAATGGTGTGTTGATGATGAACTCCTTGCTCTTGTGCTTCAAATGATAGTCTCCCCAACACTCAACTCTCTCTCATAGGATTGGATTTGGTAGAAAGATGATTTGAGTGGAAAGCAACTTGGGAAAGGCTAGAGATCAAGATTCATATGGTAGAATGGAATATCTTGGTCTCAACACATGAGTAGGTGGTTCTCTCTCAGAACATATGAGTTGGAATGTGTATGTGTTCTGATGGCTCTCTCACGAATGAAGAGGAGGTGGAGGGGTATATATAGCCTCCACACAAAAATCCAACCGTTACACACAGTTTTCCAATCTCGGTGGGACCGAATCAACAAACTCGATCGGACCGAAAAGGTAAACCTAGTGACCGTTAGAGATTTTCGGTGGGACTGACATGCAACTCGGTAGGACCGATATGGATAGGGTTTGGGCATAACGTAATCTCGGTGAGACCGATTACACAAACTCGGTGAGACCGAGTTTGGTAATAAGCTAACCAGAGAGTTGGTCAGGCAAACTCGGTGGGACCGATTTGCTCTTTCGGTGAGACCGAAAAGTTACAAAAGGGAAACAAAGAGTTTTCATTGCAATCTCGGTGGGACCGATTCGCTCTTTCGGTGAGACCGAAAAGTTATGAAAGGGAAACAGAGAGTTTGCAATCCCATCTCGATGAGACCGAGATCCCTATCGGTAGAACCGAATTGCTAGGGTTTGGCAGTGGCTTATGACAAGTGAAACTCGGTGGCGCTGGATAGAAAGAATCGGTAGGACCGAGTTTGGCTTAGGGTTTAGGTCATATGTGGATATGGGAAAGTAGTTGAGGGTTTTGGAGCATATCACTAAGCACATGAAGCAAAAGGCTCATTAAGCAACACCTCATCCCTCCTTGATAGATTGGCTTTTCCTAAAGACTCAATGTGATCTTGGATCACTAAAATATAAAATGAAGAGTCTTGAGCTTTTGAGCTTGAGCCAATCCTTTGTCCTTAGCATTTTGAGGGTTCCACTTTCACATCCATGCCATGCCAATCATTGAGCTTTCCTGAAATAGTCATCTTGGAATAGCATTAGCTCAATGAGCTATATGTTGTTATGAATTACCAAAACCACCTAGGGATAGTTGCACTTTCAATCTCCCCCTTTTTGGTAATTGATGACAACATATAGATCAAAACTTCGACAAATGATAATAAGCATGAAATATATCGTCGCTTTGAGAAGTATGTGACAAGTAAGAGCTCCCCCTAATTTTGTGCATATTTAAAATTTGCTTTGGACTGCAAATGCACAAGGAGTTAGAGTCATGGGTTACTCTTCCATGTCACATACATCTTGGTGGAGCGCTTAAAATGATAAGAATGAAATACATGCACTCATCACCAAGAATAGTGAATGATCACATAAGATAGATAAGATGATAATATTAAGCAAACATTAAGTGTAGCTTATGATCAAACACATGATCATCAATGTCTCACGAGAAATGACATAGTATCTCACACAAAAGCAAACAAAGTTCGAAAAAACACCAAATAAAACAAGAGAGAATAAAAGCAACACTCTCTCTCGAAGCCTATGATATATACATTTTGTCCCCCTTTGGCAACAAGTTACCAAAAAGTTCCTAGAAAATGAATAGTGCTAAGTCGACACTCAGGCTTGATCATCAGGTGGTGGTGGAGTCTGGAGCACTCCAAGGACGAAGCCTTCTGTAGAAGTGGTCGGAGTCGAGGCTGAAGTGGACGCTGGAGCTGGTGGAACTGAGGCTGTAGCTGGTGCAGACGTGGTGGCTCTGGGGTCAGCAACTGGCACTGCAGATGACCTCGGACCTCGTGGCACTCTGGAAAAGGCATCAGTTGTAGTCTTGCCTCTCCTCTCCTGCATGTCATCCTGGAGCTGCTCCACTGTAGTCTGAATCTCTATCACTTTGACATCCAAGTCATAGAACTTTTGTTCCATGATCCTCTCTAAGCTTGCCTGGTTCTAAGTTAGGGTGGCTAGTCCTTGCTCAATCCGCAGGGTGGATGCAATCAAGTAACCAAGCTGCTCTTGTTTGGTTTTTAGGAAATATTCAGATGCCTCCTCTTGAGTAGGCATCTTGGTAGCTTTCTCCTTCCTCGCCTTCTCCTTCTTGGCTTGTGCTTGGGCAGATGATGGCTCATTCTCAGTCATGACCACTTGATTATCTTCAAAATCTGGACGGATGGGCAGGTGTTCCTTGTCCAATAAGTATATGCCCGTGCCCATCTTAGAGTTGATGAGCTCCTGAATCTGTGGGGCATATCCACAGCTCCTCTTCTGGTCTGCTGCTGTCCTCTTGATTGTTTCAATCATAAGGCTCATGACTTTGAATTTCTGTGGCACGTCAAAGATACTAAGCAAGTTGATCGCGTGGCCCCTGATCATCTTGTGATCTCCAGACTTGGGCAATAGGGTGTGCCTAAGAATCCAGTTGATGGTTGGCAGCCCTGACAGAAGATAGTGTACTGAGCCAAACTTGAACGTATCAAGTGCTTCATTTGGAATCTCCTTGTACATGTTTGACATTGAGTTGTGGTCCATCTTCTTCTTGGCATAAATGTCCAAGTCATCGTCATGCTCTTCTGGGGCATTAATCAGCTGAGCCCATTCAGCAACTGTAGACTGGTACCTCGTACCCTCTGACATCCATACAATCCTGCCATCTGGATAGAAATGGGCTGTGGAGTAGAACTGCATGATGAGTTCCTCGTTCCACTTTGTGAGCTTCTGCCCAACAAAGTCCTCTACTCCACATGCCTTGAAGCTGTCCTGCACTCCAGGGTAGTACTCTTCGTTGTCCTTGATGTATTGCCAATCAACCCATCTCATATCATAGACAATTGGCTTCTTGTCTAGCAGCACTGTCTCATAAAAGTCTTGCTGCTCCTTGGTGTGAAACCTGTAGTCAACTGTAGTCCTTCTCCTTGAAGCATACGGGTCTGCTTCTCTCCACTTCCGGAGCCCTGAATCTCTCCTGAGTTTCATATCCTCAGCCACAGGATGAGCATCGTTGTGGTCTGGGATCTTGGGCTTGAGCTTTCTAAGAACATTCTCTTCTTCTTCTTCTGCAGCTTCAGGCACTGGGGCCTTGTTCTTCTCAGTAGCTGGGATGCTTCTTGTGTTCCTCTTTGGCTTTGGCTTTGGAGCTGGCTTGGCCTTGGAAGCAGCTGCCCCTGTTCTTATGGCATCAACCATCAGCTTGGGTGCCTTAGGTGCTGGTGCAGCTACCTCTTCTTCTTCCTCCTCATCTTCCATGATGGAAGCCTTGCCAAGCACTCTGGCTACAGTTTTCTTCACCCTTTCTTTCCTCTTCTTGACTTCAGCAGCAACTGGCTCAATGGGAGTGGGCTTCTTAGTCGAAGCTCTAGCCTTTGACATAGGCTGCCTGCCTGCTGGCCTTTTGATCTTCATCCCTGGTTTTATGCCCTGTGCTGGCTCAACTCTCTTGGAAGTTGCTTCCTCTTCTGCCACATAATCCTCATCTTCTGAGTCTGAGGTTCTCTTCTTTCTCTGTCTTGTGGCAGCTTTAGGCAGATTGCTAGGGGTGCTCCTGCTGCCATCATCTGAGGAACTTGAGGGACTAGTGCCCTCACTCATCTGCACTTGCTGCTCTGACAAGTTCTGGCTATCACTTTGGTCTGACATGATGCAAAGTCTGACTGCTGACCCTGTGAATAGGTTATAGATGAGATAGAGTGGATAAGCATCACAAAATGCAGAGATTTTTGCAAAAGAATAATTCAAAAACTTAGTTTTAGTTTCCCACTGAAAGCATCTCGGATCTACCGATTTCTAAACTCGGTGATACCGAAGCAGTTTTGGAACCTAAACTAGTGAACTCGGTCAGACCGAGTCACAGTTCGGTGGCACCGAGACTGCTAGGGTTTCACAGAGTTCCAAAATCGGTCACACCGATAAGTAATTCTCGGTCAGACCGAGTCTCACTTGTGCAATGGCATAAGCCAAATCGGTGGGACCGAGTTTTTCAACTCGGTGGGTCCGAGATGGTTTCGGCGAAAACCTAACCCTAAAATTTTCAAATTAAACCTAATCTACGAGTTCATTGACTGGATAGAAGTTTAACAAACGTGGCAAGAATCATGATGATCACAATGTGCTAAGAATCGTATTGGGGAATAGCACAAAGATCGAGTCCATACCCTAGTTCGACGGAGACTCGCTACGGCGGCAACGGCGGGGTTGAATTTCCGTTGACGGTGATGGAGACCAGTGACTGGAGGCGGCTGGCGGCGAGGAGACGATCCGGAGACCAAGTTGGCAGAGCAGGCTATCGCGCGGGCGAAGGGGTTCGGAGAAATTTCCAAATTTTTGCCCGTGACTATATATAGCCCGACCCTGTCGGTGTGACCGAGTGGAACAACTCGGTGGCACCGAGATGCAAAACTGTATACAGTTGTTGCAACTCGGTGTGACCGAATGGTTCAAATCGGTTGCACCGAGATCGAAAACCTAGATCAACTTAATGATCTCGGTAGGACCGAAAGTAGGGTATCGGTCAGACCGAGAATCATAAAGAGGTTTTGGAAGTTTAAGTCTATGACGAATTGGGGACTCCGAGCGCTCCTCACACAGAGTGGTTCGAATCTGACTTGATCAAATTTTGTGATGTAGCATGAATAGAGTTTGAGACGAGAAAAGCATAGATAGCTAGAGGAGGTTCTTAGGCATTCTTGTCCATCCACTTGGCAAAAGGAAATAAAACCAAACAATCAAAACAACAAGTGGATGTCCTCGAATGAGTAAAATATGCATCCAGCATGCTCACACAATAAGATGGCAAATGAAATATGTGACAAGGCATGCACAACCAATTCTAGCATCTATCAAGCAATTTGCGATGACAAGGTCATCTATATATGAGTATATTGACTTAGGAGTCAAGTGAGAACACTTGATCATAGGTCATACTCATCGTTTAAGCTCAAGTGGGGTTACCACTTTTACATAAAGCATTCTTGTGTTCACATCTTTAGAGTTGCTTTAGCTCAAGTCTTAGAGTAAAGCTCCCCCTAGATGTGATATCCCCCTTAGAGGGATGAACTAACCTCGGGTTTTGTCGATGATGACTTCATGTAGATGTTGAAGA
Source organism: Triticum urartu (assembly GCF_003073215.2). Lineage (NCBI taxonomy): Eukaryota > Viridiplantae > Streptophyta > Magnoliopsida > Poales > Poaceae > Triticum > Triticum urartu. The sequence continues at coordinate 47,753,149 of NC_053023.1, forward strand.
TGTGGATGCTCAATGTTGATGTAGATCACTTGGAGCTATCCATTTGAGTGAATTGCACTTTCAATACCTACATGGGTTAGTCCCACAAGGAACAAACAAGGATATCCATAGACATAGAGTGATGCACACACAAGATGATGTCCATGAAAACTTTTAGGTTACCTTCTCCCTTGTCTTACCAACAAGAGGGTTTGTGACTCCTTGAACTAGTGCAAGATGTGGAAGTTGATTGCACTTGTTCTTGCCAAAATGATAAGAGTGAAGTATGTTGGCGGAGTCACCCTCAAGAACTCTCTAGTTCTTCTTCTTTTGGATCCACACCATCTTGATGGGAATCCTTGGAGTTGTAGTCTTACTTGATGAAGTGGAACTTGAAGTAGTCTTGGGAATCCACTTGGCTAAGGTCTTAGGAGCTTCTTCAAATGCATCAATTTCCTCTTGAAGCTTGTCCTTGCCTTTTTGCTTGTAGTCTTGTGGTGGAAGATCATCTTGAGCTTGTGTCCCCTTGAAAGAAGTATCATACTTCTCTTGTTGAGGAACAAACTTTGTCTTGGGGTATTGATCTTCTTCCCACTCAACTCCATTGGCATTGAACTTTCGTTCAAAACCAACACCTTGATTCTTCCGGTGCATTCCTTGCTTGCGCACAATTTCCTCGAATTGCTTACTCCCGGCAAGGCTTTTGTACACTCCTTTCTCTATAATTCCCTTCAATAAGCTATTTTCTTGCTCAAGTGTAACTTGGCTAAGAGAATCATTAGTGGAATCAAGAGAACTACTAGAAGCAACAATATTGGATTTAGCATGATCATTGTTACTGCTAGAGGAAGAATCTTTCTTGTTCTTGTTACTATACTTGACTTGAGGCATGTAAGTGGATAAGAGTAAACGCTTGGCAATGTAAGAAGAACTTTTCTTGCGGAGATCATCATTGATTGCTTTTAAGAACTCATGCTCTTGCTCAAGATTGAGCTTTTCAAAGCGTAATTTCTCATGAGCTCTTAAAAGTTCTCAATGATCTTCGAAGATAGTTTCATGAGCTAACTTAAGAGTGTTTAGTTCTTTAGTTAGAGCCTCAATCTTCTCCTTATCATTGTCATTCGTTTCATCTTGATTAGCATGATTAATTGACGTTTCATCATAGTATTCATCACTAGAGTTGTCAACAAGCAAATCATCACCTAACAAGTCATCTTCATCACTATTGAAATCAACATACTCGGGGTGTGTTACCTTAGGACCTTTGGCCATGAAGCATCTTCCAATTCCTTCATTTGGTGAGTCAAATATGTCGTAGGAGTTGGTTGACACAAGTGCTAGACCGGCAACACCTTCATCTTGAGTATCTTCGGAGTCGGAGTGATAACTTCTCTCGGAGTGGCTGTCGGAGTCGGAGCCGGATACCCATTCACCAACATGAGCTTGATGTCTTCGTTTTGTGTAGCTCCTTGATGATTTTTCCTTCCTTTCCGAATCCTTGCTTCTCAGTGAGTATCTTCGTTCATAACGATCATCTCTACTCCTTCTCTCTCTTGGTGGTGATTCTTTGCTTCTTCTTTTTGGAGAATCTTCTCTTCTCTTGTAGGGAGCCGTACACTCATTGGAATAGTGTCCGGGTCTTCCACAACTGTAGCAGTTTCGCTCTCGACTAGAAGATCTTTTGTCATTGTAGGACCTTGACTTGAAGCTTCTATCTTTGCTTCTACTCTTGTAGAACTTGTTGAAGTTCTTCACCATTAAGCTCAATTCTTCATTGAAGTTTTGTTTCTCACTTGATGATGTAGGGGATTCACATGAGGCTTTGTAGGCACCACTTGATTTGTTGTGAAGTTCCTCTTTATCCTTAAGTGACATCTTATGAGCAACAATTCTTCCAATCACCTCCGTTGGCTTGAGATCTTTGTAATTGGGCATCATTTGGATCAATGTGCACACGGTATCATATTTTCCATCCAAGGCTCTTAGAATCTTCTTGATGATGAATCTATCGGTCATCTCTTCACTTCCTAAGCCGGCAATCTCATTTGTGATGAGAGCAAGCCTAGAGTACATTTCAGCGACACCTTCACCATCCTTCATTTTGAACTTGTCAAGTTGACTTTGAAGCACATCCAACTTGTATTCCTTGACGGAGTCGGTACCTTCGTGCATATCAATCAAAGTGTCCCAAATTTCCTTTGCATTCTCAAGACGGCTGATTTTGTTGAATTCTTCGGGGCACAATCCGTTGAAGAGAATATCACAAGCTTGAGCATTGTATTGCAACATCTTCAACTCATCCGCGGTAGCTTCACGGTTTGGTTCTTTCCCATCAAAGAAGTCGCCTTGCAAACCAACACACACAATAGCCCAAACGGCGGGGTTATGTCCAAGAATATGCATTTTCATTTTATGCTTCCAACTAGCAAAATTAGTACCATCAAAGTAAGGACCTCTACGGTGATAATTTCCCTCGCTAGACGCCATACTCTCCTAGGTTGTGAAACCAAGGCTATGACCACCAAAAGCTATGGAGATCAAAGCAAATGGAGACCAAAGCTCTGATACCACTTGTAGGATCGAAAGTATGTCTAGAGAGGGGTGATTAGACTACTTGACCAAATAAAAACTTATCCTTTTCCCAATTTTAGTTCTTGGCAGATTTTAGCTATTGTAGGACAAGTCAAGCAATCATCACACCATTCAAGCAAGCATGCAAAGAGTATATTGGCAGCGGAAAGTAAAGCATGCAACTTGCAAGAATGTAAAGGGAAGGGTTTGGAGAATTCAAACGCAATTGGAGACCACGGATGTTTTTCCCGTGGTTCGGATAGGTGGTGCTATCCTACATCCACGTTGATGGAGACTTCAACCCACGAAGGGTAACGGTCGCGCGAGTCCACGGAGGGCTCCACCCACGAAGGGTCCACGAAGTAGCAACCTTGTCTATCCCACCATGGCCATCGCCCACGAAGGACTTGCCTCACTAGCGGTAGATCTTCACGAAGTAGGCGATCTCCTTGCCCTTACAAACTCCTTGGTTCAACTCCACAATCTTGTCGGAGGCTCCCAAGTGACACCTAGCCAATCTAGGAGACACCACTCTCCAAGAAGTAACAAATGGTGTGTTGATGATGAACTCCTTGCTCTTGTGCTTCAAATGATAGTCTCCCCAACACTCAACTCTCTCTCATAGGATTTGGATTTTGTGGAAAGAAGATTTAAGTGGAAAGCAACTTGGGGAAGGCTAGAGATCAAGATTCATATGGTAGGAATGGAATATCTTGGTCTCAACACATGAGTAGGTGGTTCTCTCTCAGAACATATGAGTTGGAATTGTGTATGTGTTCTGATGGCTCTCTTCACGAATGAAGAGGAGGTGGAGGGGTATATATAGCCTCCACACAAAATCCAACCGTTACACACAGTTTTCCAATCTCGGTGGGACCGAATCAACAAACTCGATCGGACCGAAAAGGTAAACCTAGTGACCGTTAGAGATTTTCGGTGGGACTGACATGCAACTCGGTAGGACCGATATGGATAGGGTTTGGGCATAACGTAATCTCGGTGAGACCGATTACACAAACTCGGTGAGACCGAGTTTGGTAATAAGCTAACCAGAGAGTTGGTCAGGCAAACTCGGTGGGACCGATTTGCTCTTTCGGTGAGACCGAAAAGTTACAAAAGGGAAACAGAGAGTTTACATTGCAATCTTGGTGGGACTGATTTGCTCTTTCGGTGAGACCGAAAAGTTACGAAAGGGAAACAGAGAGTTTGCAATCCCATCTCGGTGAGACCGAGATCCCTATCAGTAGAACCGAATTGCTAGGGTTTGGCAGTGGCCTATGACAAGTGAAACTCGGTGGCGTTGGATAGAAAGAATCGGTAGGACCGAGTTTGGCTTAGGGTTTAGGTCATATGTGGATATGGGAAAGTAGTTGAGGGTTTTGGAGCATATCACTAAGCACATGAAGAAAAAGGCTCATTAAGCAACACCTCATCCCTTCTTGATAGTATTGGCTTTTCCTAAAGACTCAATGTGATCTTGGATCACTAAAATATAAAATGAAGAGTCTTGAGCTTTTGAGCTTGAGCCAATCCTTTGTCCTTAGCATTTTGAGGGTTCCACTTTCACATCCATGCCATGCCAATCATTGAGCTTTCCTGAAATAGTCATCTTGGAATAGCATTAGCTCAATGAGCTATATGTTGTTATGAATTACCAAAACCACCTAGGGATAGTTGCACTTTCAAAGGCCCCTTCATCATCAGCAAGGTGTTGGGTAACGACTCCTACTACCTCATCGACGCTCATAAGCCTCGAGCACGCAAAAGAGATGACTCCGGCAAGGAGACAGAGCAACCATGGAATGCAAACCTCCTTCGAAGGTTTTACAGTTGATGCAGTATGTACCACGCCAACTTTTGTAGTAAGTACGAAGACTCCGGGTTCCCCGAGAAGTGCTCGGGGACTGCCCTCTTTTATCTATATGATAAGTATTACGTCTATCATTTATGTCATTTCATTAATCTGTCTGGCACCGGGTTCGACCAGTCGACCCGGGGACTTGCCGCCTTGTACTATGAGATGCTTCATGCGGCCGGACAAGTAGTGTGTTGGCACGCTAGCTTTCTCCTGCCAGAGGTCGCAGCCTGCAGAGCAGCTATTCGGTCGGCAAGCGTCAAGGAGAAAAGGGTGCCTGCATGAGAAATGGCTAAGAACTTAAGGCATTTACATAGTCCAAGCCGGTTTGTCGCCTTGCCAATCGGTTGCCGAGAAACCGGTCGGCCGGCTTCTACTTAACTTGCCAAGAAAACTCTAGCCGGCCAAGTACTTGCCTTCCCAAACGTGGCTAAGTACTTGACCCAGCCACAGTCCGTAGAGCGGCTGTTCGGCTGGCAAGACGGCAACCAAGGGAAGACGGCAAAGGAAAAATCCAAGAGAGAAGAAGGCAAGGAAAGGTAGAACTCGGATAAAATATTTACACGTCAAAGGCCCTTGGGCGACATCCAACATAAGTTCCAAATACACCCCGCGGGTGGAATTGTGCGAAGCTAACAAAGTTCGTTGAGACTAATAAACAGGGAGAAATAAAAAGTAAAGTGGCAGCCTAGGGATCGACGGACGGGTTCGGCGGAGTGGTGGAGTCGGTGGTGCCGGCTGGTCGAGTGGCCGGCTGGTCGGTTCCCGCTTGGTCCCCTCCAGCGGCAGCCGGCTCATTCAGGTGCGGATCATTGCTGGAGGCGCGGTCGAGTTGGGGCTGGCCGTCCGCTCTGACCTCTGGCGCCCCCTCTTCGCCTTCCTCCTCCTCCTCCTCGTTGATACGTCTCCAACGTATCTATAATTTTTTATTGCTCCATGCTATATTATTTACTGTTTTGAATGTTTATGGGCTTTATTATACACTTTTATATCATTTTTGGGACTAACCTATTAACCCAGAGCCCAGTGCCAGTTTCTGTTTTTACCCTGTTTTAGGGTTTCGAAGAAAAGGAAAACCAAACGGAGTCCAATTGACCTGAAACTTCACAGAACTCATTTCTGTAAGGAAAGAAGCTCAGAAGACTTGGAGTGCACGTCGGGGGATCTGCGAGGAGGTCACGAGGCAGGGGGGCGCGCCCACCCCCCTGGGTGCGCCCTCCACCCTCTTGAGCCCCTCGTGCCCCCATAACGTACTTCTTCCGCCTATATATCTCCATATACCCTAAAAACATTCGTGAGCACAATAGATCGGTTGTTCCGCCGCCAGAAGCCTCCGTAGCCACCGAAACCCGATCTAGACCCGTTCCGGCACCCTGCCGGAGGGGGCAATCCCTCTCCGGTGGCCATCTTCATCATCCCGGTGCTCTCCATAACGAGGAGGGAGTAGTTCTCCCTCGGGGCTGAGGGTATGTACTAGTAGCTATGTGTTTGATCTCTCTCTCTCTCTCTCTCGTGTTCTTTAGATGATACGATCTTGATGTATCGTGAGCTTTGCTATTATATTTGGATCCTATGATGTTTCTTCCCCCCTCTACTCTCTTGTAATGAATTGAGTTTCCCCTTTGAAGTAATCTTATCGGATTGAGTCTTTAAAGATTTTAGAACACTTGATGTATGTCTTGCCGTGGATATCTGTGGTGACAATGGGGTATCACGTGATTCACTTGATGTATGTTTTGGTGATCAACTTGCGGGTTCCTCCCATGAACCTATGCATAGGGGTTAGCACACGTTTTCGTCGTGATTCTCCGGTAGAACTTTGGGGCACTCTTTGAGGTCCTTTGTGTTGGTTGAATAGATGAATCTGAGATTGTGTGATGCATATCATATAATCATACCCACGTATACTTGAGGTGACATTGGAGTATCTAGGTGACATTAGGGTTTTGATTGATTTGTGTCTTAAGGTGTTATTCTAGTACAAACTGTAGGGCTGTTTGTGACACCTATAGGAATAGCCCAACGGATTGATTGGAAAGAATAACTTTGAGGTGGTTTCGTACCCTACCATAATCTCTTTGTTCGTTCTCCGCTATTAGTGACTTTGGAGTGACTCTTTGTTGGATGTTGAGGGATAGTTATGTGATCCAATTATGTTAGTACTGTTGAGAGGACTTGCACTAGTGAAAGTATGAACCCTAGGCCTTGTTTCCTAGCATTGCAATACAGTTTATGCTCACTTTTATCATTAGTTACCTTGCTTTTTTATAATTTCAGATTACAAATACCTTTATCTACTATCCATATACCACTTGTATCACCATCTCTTCGCCGAACTAGTGCACCTATACAATTTACCATTGTATTGGGTGTGTTGGGGACATAAGAGACTCTTTGTTATTTGGTTGCAGGGTTGCTTGAGAGAGACCATCTTCATCCTACGCCTCCCACGGTTGATAAACCTTAGGTCATCCACTTGAGGGAAATTTTATACTGTCCTACAAACCTCTGCACTTGGAGGCCCAACAACGTCTACAAGAAGAAGGTTGTGTAGTAGACATCAAGCTCTTTTCTAGCGCCGTTGCCGGGGAGGTAAGTGCTTGAAGGTATATATTTAGATCTTGCAATCAAATCTTTTTGTTTCTTGTTTTAGCACTAGTTTAGTTTATAAAAGAAAACTACAAAAATATGGAATTGAGTTTGTCTCATACGCTTTATCTATTTAATATCTGTCGTGAGAATAAGGATTCCGATAATTGTGCGCAAGTGCTTGAAGAAGAAATCTATAAAATGTTTGGCACTAAATATTTGAATGATGAGCATGATTGCAATGTTGTTAGTATGAATTCCTTGAATATCCATGATGCTAATGATATGCAAAGCCACAAGCTTGGGGAAGCTATGTTTGATGAAGATGATACTTTTTGTCCCCCAAGTTTTGAGAAGCAAATTTATTATGATGAAAGCATGCCTCCTATCTATGATGATTATTGTGATGACACGTATGCTTTAAAGAATAATTATAACCATGAAACTTGTCATCTTGATCTTAATTTTCAATCACATGGTAGGTTTTTTGTTGAGTTTGCTCCCACTATTATCCATGAGAAGAATTTTGCTTGTGTGGAGAGTAGTAAATTTTCTATGCTTGTAGATCATGAAAAGAATGCTTTAGGTTCTGGTTATATTTTTGAATTCATTCATGATGCTACTGAAAATTATTATGAGGGAGTAATATATGCTTGTAGGAATTGCAATAATATCAAGTTTCCTCTCTATGTGCTTAAAGTTTTGAAGTTATGCTTGTTTTACCTTCCTATGCAAGTTGATTCTTGTTCCCATAAGTTGTTTGCTCGCAAAATCCCTATGCATAGGAAGTGGGTTAGACTTAAATGGTGCTAGTCATATTCTTCATGATGCTCTCTTTATGTTACAATTCTTATCTTTTATGTGAGCACCATTGAAATCATCATGCCTAGCTAGGGGCGTTAAACGATAGCGCTTGTTGGGAGGCAACCCAACTTTATTTTTGTTCCTTGCTTTTTTGCTCCTGTTTATTAATAAATAATTATTCTAGCCTCTGTTTAGATGTGGTTTTATGTATTTAATTAGTGTTTGTGCCAAGTAGAACTGTTGGGAAGACTTGGGGGAAGTCTTGTTGATC